>NW_021703772.1:865594-904996 GCF_005190385.1 Monodon monoceros | reverse complement strand
CCCTACTTTCTATCTCTATGAATCTGACTCCTCTAGGGACCTCATATGAGTGGAATCATATGATACTTGCCTTTTCGTGTCTGGCTTATTTCACTTAGCATTGTGTCCTAAAGGGTCATCCATGTTGTAGCCTGTGTCAGAAGGTCCTTCCTTTCTAAGGCTGAATAATATTCCACTGTACGGATGGGCCCCATTTTGTTAATCCATTCATATGTTCATGGATCGTTGGGTTGTTTTCACCTCTGGCTGTTGTTAATAGTACTGCAAATACCTGTTCAAATCCCTGCTTTCACTTCTTTTGCGTGTGCACCCGGAAGTGGGATTGCTGGATCCTACGGTAATCCCATGTTTAATTTGAGAAACCTCCATACTGTCCTCCACAGTGGTGGCATCATTTCACATTCCCACTTTCTTCTTTAATGTATGCATTTCCTCCTAAACAAGGCTTTAGCTGTGTCCCATAAATTCTGATATAATAAGTTTCATTATTACCCAGTTCAAACTGTTTTCTAATTTCCACTGTGGCTTCTTATTTTATCCCTGGATTATCTAAAGGTATAAATACCTTAGTTTTCAAACATACAGAGATTTTCAAGTCTTTCTTTACATCTGGCTTAACCATCCTGTGCGCAGAGGTTCTGCTCTGAGTGTCGTAAGGTGGCAAAGCTGATAAGCGTCCACACGGAGGCAGGCGGGGGGCAAACGGACCCCTGGATCTGGTTCCAGGGAAGAGCTCCGTGCTGGAACTAGACGTCCGGGGCCGTTGGCATGTGGGTCACTGGGTGAGATCCCAAGTGGAGACTGTACCCAGGAAAAGGAGCGGGCGCACACCCACACCTAAAGATGGGCGAGGCGAGAAGGAACTGGCCAAGGGGACCGAGACGGGGTGGCCAAGGAGGTGAGAGTGACTGGGAGAGGGCCACGTCTGGAAACCTCGCGAGGGGAGAGTTCCAGGGAGGAGGGACGACAGTCAGCACAGCACAAAGTGCTGCTAGTAGGTCAAGCACAGAGGAGACGGTGGACCACGGCATCAACAGCTCAGGGGTCATGGGTGACACTGACCACAAGGGTACCTCGTGGGACACGTAGGGGCAATACATCTTTTTAAGGCGAGGATAAATTATGACAGTTCGTGTCGACAAGAATGGTCTGATAGAGAGGAAAATAACTGACACGTAAGCAATAAGGAAGGATTGCTGGAGCAATGTCCTTAGTGCAAGAGAGAAGATGGTATGGGATGAGGTGGGGTGGGTGGGATGGGATAGGATGGGATGGGGGGGGATGGGGGGATGGGATGAGTAGATACATGGATTAAAGCAGAGGCTGGCAAACTTTCTGGAGGGGCCAGACGACTGATATTTTAGGCTTTGCAAATCATAAAGTTTCTGTAGCAACTATTCAGCTCTGACACTGGAGCATGAAGGGAGTCACAGACAGTGTGTGAGCAAATGGATGTGGTTATTTTCCAAGAAAGCTTTACTTATGAACAAGCGGCAGGCCCGGATTTAGCCTACAGATAGAGTCTGCCGAGCTCAGGATTAGCGGACGGAGGAATAAAGGGACGTTCGGGTGGGTAGGGGAAGAGACTGTCATACAGATGGTGGCAGATGGTTGAGTGGGTGGGTGGGAGTGGTGGACACGTGGTAGGTTGGAGAATGGATGGAAAGTCATTGTACACAGAGTGTGGGGATGAGAGCAGAGCCCCATATTCTAGAAACTGGCCCTTGCATGCATACAAAAGCGTGCAGACATCCTAAGTGTGCAGCCTAACTGAGCCCGTCGTGTGGCTGGCGCCCGCCCCAGCAGAGCATTCTCAGAACGCCAGAAGCGCCCTCCCCCAACATACATTAGTCTTGCCCATTTGGGGACTTTAGAGAAATGGAGCCATATACGTGTGTGTGTAAACACACACACTCTTTGTACTACACCACGTTTGCGAAATTCACCGGAATGCGGCACGTCGCTATAGTTTGCTGTGCACCCCAGTGTGTGAATATGCCGCACTTCTAAAATGTGTTCATTTTAGAGCTAATGGCCGTTTGAGTGGTTTCATGAACAGCACCGCCACGAGCATTCTGCTCCATATCTTTGGGGGCCATATGTATATGTTTCTGTTGGGTGCACACCCAGCCATAGGAGTGCTGGGTCACAGGTTCGCATACATCCAGCTTCAGTGAGTACTGCCAACAGATTTCCAAAATAGCTGTATGGATTTACAGCGTGTGAGGGGCTGGCCGCTACACATCCTCGCCAGCACGTGGCATTTCCTGTCATTTTCCTATTCAACCATTATGGGGAATGTGCAGTGGTATTGCTTTACGGTTTTAATTATCGTTTACCCGATGACTAATGAAACTGAGCACATTTCCTTGTGTTTACTGGCCCTCCAGACATCTTCCTTTGTGAAGCGTCTGCTCTACCGTGTGCCCGTTTTGCTCTTGGGGTCATGCCTTCTCTTCTTATTACTGATCTCGATTTGATGGCCTAATCTGGAAACAAGTCCTTTATTAAATACGTGTATTGCAAATACCTCCCGTGGGTGGCCTTTTCACCCCTGTAATGGTGCTTTGAGGAACGGTTCATAACTGTAACCTGGCACAATCTGTCCATTTTCCACCTTAGCTTACTGCTGCTTGTGTGCTATTTAAGAAACACACTTTGCCTACTCCAAGGCCACAAAGAGGTTCTTCTCTGTTTTCTCTTAAAAGCTTTATTGTGTTACTTTCACAGTGAAATCTACAATCCATTGGGAATTGACCTCTGTGTATGGCGAGGTAGAGGCCACCACGTGTTTCCTTCCGTATGGAAAGCCAGTGGGCCTTGCCCCAGACTGAACATCCCATCATCTCCCCACTGCACTGTGCACCTTTGTCACTCACCAGTGTGTGCACGCGTCTGCGCACGTGTGTCAGCGTGTGCATGTGTGCATACGTACTTCCAGAGTCCGTGGCCTCTTCCGCTGGTCAGCTGGTCCTTATACCAACGCTACCCTGTCTTCGTCCCTGTGGATCTGTGACGTGTCGTTCCGTCTGAGCATAAGCTTTCTTCACGATTCCCTACATACTTTTGACTCTTCCATAAGAATTTTAGAATCCGTTTGTTAATTTCTACAGACTAAGAACCCTGCTGGGATTTGGATTGGGATTTCATTGAATCTGCAGATTAATTTGAGGAGGACTGACGGCTTTACAATACTGTCTTCCATTCTTCCATGTACGTTTTTGCTAATTTTACTCAACATAGCTCTCAACGGAGCGGCCCTGCACATACTTTGTTATCACATTGGCTCCTAGGTATTTGATGTGTTGGGAAGCTGTTACCACTTTTAAAATGATCATAGCTGAGAAACCGGCTCTGTTTTGAGGGTCGCTCCGTTCCCAGGCTCTGTCGCTGATCTTGCAAACTCAGAGCACCCACCCCAGCCCAGGACGCCCTGCCACTCACCTCTCCCTGAGTGTCGGTCCATCTCCCCCGCTGCTTCCATGGCTCTCTGACGTCTTCGGGAGTAGGAGCTTCACAGTCTACCTGGCTGTTCTAGTAACTGCAGAGGGAGTGCTGGCTCCCTGGGTCCTCGGTGTCCTGCGTCCTCCTCTCCCCCCACACACACCTTCTCCACCCACGGGTTTTGTAGAGGTGTTTATGGCTTAAGGTTCCAAAGTGGGGAGGTCTGAGGGGGAGGGGGGAAGGGAGGGGCACCGGGGGGAGGGAGGAGGTGCCGTCGGGAGGCCCGGGAGGGCTGGCACAGTCATGAAGTCGCAGCTGCCCCTGAGCAGAAAGGACGGCACTGTGGTGTTCAGGTTCTGGAGCTGGCCCTGCCACTGACTGTCTGCCTCAGGGTCCCCATCTGTACGAGGGTGAGACAGGTGGTCTGGGGGGCTCCCCAGAGCCTGGGTGAGTGAGGGCCCACCCTCGGGACAGGAGCCGGGATGGTTTGAGAGTGCCAGGGTGTGGCCAAGCCCTGTGTGGACGGCAGCCAGGGTCACTGCTAATCAGATGGGACATGTCTCCCTTCCTCGTTCAGAAGTGAAGACGGGGCGCCACCATCCTCATGGGGATGTTAAAGGCCTTCAGTTACCTCTCCCGCCTCATGGCTCCCGTGCACCCTACTCCCCAGCCCCGCACAGACTGGACACCCACCCCGCTGCCTCTCCTCCTCTGGTCTCTCCACCTGGATGCCTCCTGACCTCTGTGCCCTCTGGCTGCTGGACTCTTATTTATCCTTCAAGGTCCAACTCAACGGCCACCTCCTCCCGGAAGTCCGTGTGGGCACAGAGGACACAGTAGCAAACAAGACGGACAGGATGCTGCCCTTCTGTCATCCCTTGACATGAGTCATTTTTCAGCTGGTGATTCATACCTTGGACTTGGTTTTCGGTCCCTCTGGTAGTGACCTGTGTCTGAGCCTGCTTGCATGCCAAGTGCTGATGGTGCCGGGGTGGGGACGCAGGGATGAACGAGAAATTGTCCCCCCATCCCCAGTGCCTGCTTTCATGCCTGGCCCAGATCGCCCCTTTATTGTTAGTTGAGGCCCAAACTACCACTCACAGAAGCCTGACCCGGCTCCTGGGGTGATGCCCAGGGCCCCAGAGTGCTCAACGGACGCACAGAGATCTGAAACTGGGCGGTGCTGAGATACAGCATGGTGGGGGCCAGGGGTTACCCCAGGCACAGAGAAGCTCTTTTTCCTAAGGAAATGGAGCCTGGCAGGCGGCCACCCAGGCCCAGGGCCCTCTCTGCAGCCGGCCAAGCCACGGAAGGATGGCAAGCAGACGTCCGGTGGCTGGACTTGGCTGGAGGCCCTGTCCTCAGATGTGTTCTTCAAGCTGTGCCCGCGCCTGGCGAGGGCCAAAGCCTGGCCCTGGGGTGCCTGGGGCCCTGCGGGAGTGCTGGGGAGGGTCTGAGGGGCAGAGGCGGAGGAGGAAGCGAGGGTTGGGCCGCCCCCCGTTCCTCTGCCTTCAGGGAGGGGACCCAAGGCCAGCGTGCCTGCGGAGTCCTGATCTCGGGCCACTGGGAAGGTGCTGGGGGCCCACGGGCGGGGCCCAGGCCTAACACTGCCGCCTGTGAGTGCAAGACCCTGAGCCTCCCTTCCAGCCTAGATGACAGATATAAAACGGGTGCTGGGAAACCTTGAGAGGTGACGCCCTTCTCACATCTCCACGAGCAAGGGAGCCTCTGCCTTCCCGCCGCCCCCAGGAGCCCCAGCCTCCCTCCTCGAGCGCCGGGCAGGCACAGCTCCTGCAGCGCCCCTTGCGGCCACACGGTGGCACTGTTGGAGTTCCGCCACCCCAGACCCAGGCTGCTGGGGGGGCGGGGCGGGGGGGCAACCCCCGACTCTGCCGAGGGGCGCAGGATTCTGACTCGCTCACGCTGCTGGCTGAGTTGAGGTCCCCCGCTGGACACCCGCTCTCGCAGGGTGACTTTAAACGGGGCTTCTGGCGCCCCTCCCTGCCTTGCCACGGGGCTCATCTGGACCCACCCGGGCCACCCAGGGGTCTCCCTCACTGGGCTCTGGGTATGGGGCAGCCTCATCTTCCTTCCAGAAGTCGCTGGGCTCCTCTCCCGGGAGACCTGTGCCTGAGCAGCCTGCGGATTCAGAGGGGCCACTCGGGGGTCCGATGGTGGTCACCAGTGAGGGAGAGAGTGAGATTGTTCCGTGTGGTTTCCGTTTCTGTCTTACAGGTCCACCCGCCCTTCCCAGCCGCCTCATGTCCTAACCTGCGGGGTTAGGGCGGGGTCCCCAGAGCCGCAGCCCCCGGGTCCCTGGGACGCCCCATTTTCAAAGATGAGAACACACGGCTCGGGACAGCAGGTGGCATGCCTGGGGTCAGGCAGTGCACCGGCAGTGGCAGAGCAGGGGCCCCAGCCCACCTCTCCCAGAGGGGAGCCCAGGGTCCTTGGAGCGGAGACCCTCCCTATCCACACGGCCACACGGCGAGGGCGGCGGCAAGGAAGGAGGGGATGGCCACCGCACTGGGCCGCACACACAGGCCCCCCTCTAGGGCTCACTGGGGGTGTCACGCAGGGGCTGTGACCTCCCTGAGGTCCTTAGAAGCTGGTTGAGCTGATGGGGAGGAGGACGCTGGGGACAGAAAGGAGGAGGGGACATGGTCAGGCTCAACTGTGTCTGAGGTCTTTTGGGGAGCTGATGCCCAGCTCTGGTGTCCCCTCTGACCAGCTGAGACTGCGAGGGGGGGAGGGGGGCTTCTAGAAGTCTCCCAGTGCACTGCCCGGTCACAGGCAGACAGCACACCCCCCCCCAAAGCTGGGCCGAAAACCCGACCCAGAGCCACCCCTGGCCCACAGGGCTGCAGGTGGCATCGCGGGGTCCTGGGCGGCCGTGAAGGGAACCAAGCCCCAAGGCCAGAGGTTGGTGCAGGCCCAGTGACCTGCCCTGGGTGAAGGCCCCTCCCACTCCGGGCCCCTCCCTGCCCCCCGTTACTGGGGGGGGGGAGTGGAGGGCAGGAGGTGGGGCGGGGTGGGAGGGGGCAGCCCCAGGGCCTCCGCGCACCCCCACCGTGCCGACCCCGCTGCCTCCCTCGGCTCCAGCTGGGCCACAGCCCATTGCAGGCACCCAGCTGCAGCTGGAACCCATTACGCGCCCAGCTCCTCTTGGGATGTCTCAGCTAATAAGTGACCCTCTGTAAATGTTAGGAATGAGTCAAGTTTGTGCCGCTGCTGCTTTCCCGTTAGTGGGTGGCGCCGCGGACGCCCGGGGCGGGGCGGGGAGGGTGGTGTGGAGGGCGGAGGGGCAGGGGCCTTCCTGGACTTGACAGTCCCGCGGGCCTCAGGTGGCTCTCGCCTCCCCCTTGGGCCTCGGTTTCCCTGAGTGCAAAGGGGGTTCAGGGCGGACGACGGCTGAGCCCCTGCCCGCGGCCTGTTCTCCCCGGAGGACAGGAGGGGCCTTGGTGGTCTTGGCGCCCCCTTCCGGGCTCTGCCCAAAGGGGACAGCAGTCACCTCCTCCCCTTCCCTCAAGGGAGGCTGCTCACCCAAAGTCATGCTGAAGGGGGGTCGGCTAGGGGGAGTGTAGTCAAGGTGCCTCCCAAGACCTCCCAGGGGACTCAAATTTCTACACGCAGGTGAAGGAGGACTGGGGTCCAGGTGAACCAGAGCCAGGGTTCTCACTCCCCGTGGGGGGCAGTGGAATTCAGTCCTGAGAGTTTGCTCAGTGTCTGCCCAGCACCGTGCTCCTGTTGGGATGGGAATGTGGCTTCACCAGGTGTCATGCAAGAGCCCGGGTCTCGGGGTGGCCCTGGCCACTCTGGTGCTGACGGAGGGGCAGGCCTCGTGTCCAGGCAGACGTCAGCGGAAGAGACCAGGCTGGGGTATCAGGAAAAGGGGACGGGCTGAGATTGTACCAGGGCAGTGGGGTGGGGGGAGCAGGGGTGCACCCAGGAAGCCCTCCATCCCTACCGGCCCAGGCCTGAGGGTCAGAGCCAGGTGGAGGGGTCTAGGCCTCGAGAGGGTCTTCAGGGAGAGCTGGGGGGATCAGAGGAGGACAGGCAGGTAGGATGCTGTGCGGTGGTCACTCACCAGGGCCCTGGGATGGGAGGGAGATCTGGGGAGTCTCGGGGTGGGGGGTCTTGGGAAGCCAGGGGTGGGGAGGGGCTGGGCACATGGTGATAAGTTTGAGAAGTCTGGGACCTTCGGGGGTGATGGGAGGACCCTGGTTTGTCGCCCTAGAGAGTCACTGGAGGGGACATCCATCTCCAGTTCCCCCGGGAAGCGTCTGGTTACCCTCTACTATTTCACTCACTGCCTGACAACTCATATCGCAAATGCAGCAGGGCCGGTGGGCAGCTATGGACTGTCCTGAGTGCTGGGCCATCTTGCCTCGCTGTCCTCTCATGTCCAGATGTTCATGCTGGTTTAGAAGTGGCTGCCTCGGCCTGCAGCGTTCACAAGTTCCCCCCACGGTCAGCACCACAATAGACCTGGCGACAAAGGCCCCACCCCGGCCCTGAGCTCTGGAGGGCAGCCCAGGCCCTCCCCCGGCTGTGCCATCATCGTGGAGCCAAGAATGCCCAGGGCCGAGGCAAAGTGCCAACTGGAGCCCAAGACCCCAAGACCAGTCTCTGGGTACCCAAGACCCAGGGTCTCCTACCCACGTCTGGGGCTATTTGGACCTCTGCCACAGACGGTCAGCTGTTCTAGGCGGCTAGGAACGAGGGCCGTCCCCACGATCCACCCACTGCCCCTCCCTCGGCTCCCACCCTGCCCTGGCCCAGGGCCTACACGTGCCCCTCCAGCGTGCCCCTCCCAGTGGACGGGGAAGCCCCACATGGCTGGCCTTGTCCTAAAGGGGGGTGTGTGGGTGGACATTGTACCAGTTGTCCCTCTGCTGTTGTCAGCCCCTCCTGCCGTGGGGCTCTGGGCCTGCTGGGTGGGGTTCGGACCCCTCCCTGCCAACCCCACTGTGAAAACTGGGAGGCTGCCTGCTCCAGGAGGGCCAGAGGCAGGAGCCTGCCTCCCAGCGTCCCCGGAGAGGTCCACCACGACGGTCAGTGCAGCCCCCGCAGAGATGGAGCAGCGCTGAAGGGTGGGACGAGGTGGTGCCCTAGGCTCGGAGCTCTCCGGGCCAGCTCTTCTTTCCTCACCTGTGCTCAGAGCAGCGCCAGGATGGGCAGGGCGCCCTCCCACCTTGAAAGGTGGGGAAACCAAGGCACGGGCCTTGGTGACCTCGCCCAGTCCTCTCCAGCGCACTTTGCCACCGTATGGGAGCCCCGTGGCAGCGCCCACTAACTCCAGTGGGTTCACGTGCGGCTGTGGCAGCTGTCCGGGGACCTGCCAGCCCCAGTCATCTCCGAGCGCGTGTTTTTCAGAGGCTGGAGGACACCGTCCTGAGCCCCATGGCCAGCAGAGAAGACCGGGCGCTGACCGTGCATGGGGGAGGCTGGCGGGCCTCACCCATCCCCGTGCCTGCCCGCATCCGTGAGATTGTGGCTGGCAGCCTGGGCGAGGAGCCGCCCCAAGGTGAGGGGGGCCACCAGGGGGGCTGCAGAGCCGTCAGTCAGAGTCCAGCTTCAGGGAGCCAAGCCCCTCACTGTCCCCTGACCGGGCCGGCCCCTCCCGGCCCATCATCCTCCCCTGTGCTAGGGCGAGAACCACACCTTCCCACGGCATCGTCCCTGGGGGTCAGAAGCCCATCCCCACGGCGCACTCACCACTAGGCCACAGGGACCATGCCCACCTAGCCCGCGTTGGTTTGTCACACATTTGTGCCCACCAGTCTTGATTTAATGTATGTTCATTTTTCATTAGATGATGAAATCCTAAAGGTTGACACTCAGGAAGTGTGAATGCTAAGCAGCCCCTCCCCCCAAGAGCTCTGCTCCCCCAGCCCCAGGGCCCCCTCGCGGTGCCCTCTCACTGTCTGTCACGGCTGCATGCGCGGCTGGGTCCCTGCACCGAGGCCACCCAGCCAGTAGGGCAGCCTGGCCCCAGAGTGTGCCCCGACCCCCTTGTGCGGGGGTCCCGAGACCCCTTTCTGAAATAAGGGGCTCTCCAGCCTCCTAGAGGAACTGGGGACCTCACTGCATGTGTTAAGGAAAAAGAAAGCCCACTGTGTGGTTAGAACAGCAACTTACTACTTGGGGGTGAGATCTGGTTACCCTGAGTCAGCAGTTCTCACTGCCTGACGGGGGTGTGGGATCCCCAGCGTCCAGGCCACCCCGCACACTCCACTGTAACTGGTTTGGGGCTCACACTGGGCGTGGGTCTGTACCAGGGTGAAACGTGATGTCCACGACAGGAGAGGAAGGGAGGCCCGCCGCTGAGGTGCGGCCCCAGATCG
Source organism: Monodon monoceros (assembly GCF_005190385.1). NCBI lineage: Eukaryota > Metazoa > Chordata > Mammalia > Artiodactyla > Monodontidae > Monodon > Monodon monoceros. Next base: position 895,205 of record NW_021703772.1, on the reverse strand, counting down.
GGGTCCCCGGGGTCAGTCCTGGCAGATCGGCAGACCGGCGGTGGGACAGGGAGCCGGGCTGGGGGCTGGCCTGGCCACAGGCTGACCTGCTGCTGCGCCTGCAGCGCTGCGGGAGCCGCCAGCCGCCTCGGCCCACGTGCAGGAGGAGCTGTCCCGGCTGGAGGAGCTGCTGGCCCAGGCGGGGGCCGAGCGGGATGAGCTGGCTGGCAGGTACCACGCAGTCAGCGAGCGGGTGAGCGTGCGCAGGGACGCGTGGCAGCCAGAGGGTGGCAGCCAGGCCCGGGGTGACCGGTGGATCCGTCAGCGCGTCTCAGGATGTGGAATGACAGTGGTCAGCCATGGCACGGCCGGACCCTGGGCGGTGGCTAGAGAAGCTGAGGCTGGAGGGGACCGATGAGAGCAGGACAGGTGCCCGGGGCTCCCCGGCCCCGGGGTCCCCCAGGACTCCCCCCCAGCTTAAGCACTGACTTGTGCCCCACCTGCCAGAAGCCCTGGGGGCAGCTGGGGCATTCCTGACCCCTGGCCCCGCCCCCAGCCCAGCGTGGGCACGTGGCAGCAACTGCCCACGGGAGGAGCTTGCCCCGCCCCCTGCCCCCACCCCCGACGGCCGCGGGCGGATGGAGCCCCTGGGCCTCTGTCCTCAGTGCCCTGGGCAGCGCAGGGCCCTCCAGGGTGACTGGCTGCAGCAAGAGGCCATTTGCTCACGACCAGTGGGGCTGGGAGGGCCTCCTGGTGGACAGATGGGGAAACCGAGGCAGAAAGGTGACGAAACTTGCTAGGCCAGAGCCTCTGTCCCATGTCTGCCACTGTAAGACATGATGGCCTCTGAGGCAGGACTGGGCTGGGGTGCCCGGCCCACAGGGTGGCACACTGGGAGCCCCTGTGTCTTCAGAGTCCCCCTGGTCTACGTGGCAGGGCAGATGACTCCACTTTCCAGATGAGAAAACTGAGGCTCAGAGCTAGTCCGAGTTGTCCAGGGCCACACTGCCATTGCTGGGACTGAGACCTGACTCAGGTCTTTCTCCGGCATGACCAGTGACCAGTGCCGAACGCCCGAGGGCCCTGGGTCAGCCTCGTCTCCTCGAGGGTTCCGAAGGCTTCCTGGGATAGGCGGCGTCACCAGCCCCACAGAGGGAGGGGCTCCCTGCCCCCACCCGGAACTGTCACACCTGTTCTCATCGCCAGCCCCACCCCCGGGCAGGACTGGGAAGGCCCTCCTGACCCCGGGCACGATGTCTCCCACCCACCCTGGGCCCCGCGCAGGCGGGGCGGGCCGGGGATCTTCCTAGCACAGGGTGGGGAGATGTTGGGAACTAGAGGCCCTATGGGCATAGAAGCTGCAGAAATCCGGCGGCCGATTGGGAAACCTCGTGAGTCAGTGAGCTCTGAACTCACAGGCCTGTGCCAGCTCCGGCAGGCGGCTCAGCACCCCTGTGAGGGCCACAGAGGGGCCCAGCCTCCCCAGGTTCCCCCAAGCAGATGGGCGGGGCGGATGGTGGTAGCAGGGGGCCGTGTGACTGTTCCGTGGGCGCCTCCATCCCGGCTAGACTCCAGCCCCCGCCCAGGCCCCTCGGCTCGGCTGGACCCCTGGCCCCTCCTCTCCAATCCCACTGGTAGCCGCGGGGGCCACTCACCTCCCTGTACTCAGGCCCCATGTCGTGCCACAAGGGTGCCCTTCAGCTCTCCTGACATACCTGCCTCAGCCCCCCACCAGCCGGCCTCCTCGGGTCGGGGCCCCCAGCACTGCCTTTTCCCCTCAGAGCCCCGGGTCCCCATCTGCTCAGGCTCCAGCAGGCTCGGGGGCCGCCTGACCCAATTTGGGGGGCTCCCCTCCCTGCCAGGCCCACTTACTGGGGGTGTGGTACCCACCCACCCGCTGGATGAGGGGCTGGGAGCAGACGGAGGGTCGAGCACAGGCAGGAGGGCAGCTGCAGGGGCGGGACCCCAAGCTCACTCACTCCCATGGGGGTGACCCTAGGCCTGCTCTGCATCTCGGCCGTCCTACCCCTTATGTGGCCGGACAAGAGCCTGGCCCCCCACTCCGCCAGCCGTGGGCACATGGCACAGGACCATGGCACGGATGGCTGCCCTCCTGACCCGTCTTAGCAGACCCAGCTTGACCCCAGCTCGACCCCAGCCCTTATCCCAGCCTGGCCCCGCCCCAACTAGGGACCGAAGGGGAGCCCTCTCACCCGTCCCTGGGAGGGTTTTGTGCCAAAGCTGCCCAGCCCACTGGGCTTGGAAGTGTCCAGCCAGGTGGGTTAATGCCCCTCTCCAGCCGCAGGCCCGGCTGGAGGCCACCGAGGCTCGGCTGCGGAGGTCAGAGCAGAAGCACAGCGTCGACCTGGAGGAAGCCCTCGGCCGGCTAGAGGCTGCCGAGCAGAGGTGAGGCCAGGCAGGCAGGGCAGTGGGGCAGCAGGGAGCTCGGCCGTCACTGCAGACGCCACTGTGCTGTGGGGCTGTTGGCACCTCTTCCCAGGTGACTCCAGGGCGGGGCAGCACGGGGCGGAGCAGCACAGGGAGGGGCAGCACGGGGAGGGGCAGCACGGGGAGGAGGAGCACGAGGAGGAGCACGGGGAGGAGCAGCATGGGGAGGGGCAGCACGGGGAGCAGCACGGGGAGGAGGAGCACAGGGAGGAGCAGCACGGGGAGGAGCAGCATGGGGAGGGGCAGCACGGGGAGCAGCACGGGAGGAGCAGCACGGGGAGGAGGAGCACAGGGAGGAGCAGCACGGGGAGGTGCAGCGCAGGGAGGGGCAGCACGGGGAGCAGCACGGGAGGAGCAGCACCGGGAGGAGCAGCAGGGGGAGGAGCAGCATGGGGAGGGGCAGCACGGGGAGCAGCAGGGGGAGGAGCAGCAGGGGGAGGAGCACAGGGAGGGGCAGCACAGGGAGGAGCAGCACACGGAGCAGCAGGGGGAGGAGCACGGGGAGGGGCAGCACAGGGAGGGGCAGCACGGGGAGGGGCAGTGCAGGGAGGAGGAGCACCCCCAGGGCCTCAGGAGAGAGTGCAGGTCCCACAGGTCATGGGCCCTCCCTGGCCCTCTGCTCCCTCGTGTGTCACCCCAGGCCCCCACCGCCTGCTGAGGCCGCGGCTCTGGCCTGAACTCCAGGAAGGCCGCCTGAGCTGCTCCTGGCCCTCGGCTGGCCTGGCCAATCCTGGGGGGCCCGAGGGTTCTCCCCTCAGTCCCAGTCCACTTCACACTCCAGCCCTGACTCCCAGGCCCCTTTGGCTTCAAGCCGCTCTGATTTCATGATCGGGCTCACTTGTGCACCGTTGGTAAGTGTGTGTCATACCCCAGCCCCCCCGGAGGTAGCCCCAAGCCCCAGGACACGGCCCCGGAAGGGAAGGGCATCTCTCCACGTTCCCTGCAGGGCGGCCAGCGGGAGGGATGAGCCTCCACTCCACGGCCAGCTCTGTCTCCAGACCTGGGGAAGGTTAAGCCATTTGTGGAAGACTTCCCGGCCTTGGTTCATCCTCAGGGACTCTGGATAAGGAAGAAAAGTGCTGAGAAGCATTTTGAAAACCAGTTTTGGAGAAGGGGGGTGGAGGGTGTTGGTAAATAAGCCAAGAGGAGGCTGATGCCCACAGAGCAGACAGGAACAGAGGAAGTCCCTGTGGCCGCGCGGCTAGCCGGGAGGTACGGGCTCCAGAGGTTTTGGGGTCCCCGACTGCAGCCACATGCAGACTACCCTGGGTGGAGAGAGACCCCCACGGTCCCAGAGGGGCTGCCCCCTCCACGGGGCAGGCCTGACTCCCTCTGCCCCAGCCCTGCGCGGCAGGGTACCTTCCCAGCCCTGGTACCCTCGGCCAGGCTCCCAAGCCCTAACCCTCGTGCTGGTCTCGGGGTCACCCCCACACCCTGGAGTTAGGAGCCAGCCACAGGTGTGTGGCAGAGCCAGGGGAGCCCAGAGGGGGGGAAGGTGGGGAGAGCAAGCAAGTCAGGGCAGGAGGGGGCGTGCCGGGGTGGCACCCAGAGGCTGGCCCCCGTTTGAGGACCGTTGCAGGTGTCCAGTGCCTCTTAGGGGCAGTCTGGGCGCTGCACAGTCGAGCTGGGGTCGTCTGGGCCCAGGAGGTTCGGGGCCCGGCTGTCTGAGCACGTCTGTAGGGAGAGGCCACCCGCCCATGGCCACGCCGCTCCGTCCCTGCCCGTACAGGAGCACCGGCCTCTCCCAGGTGAACACCCTCCTGCGGGAGCAGCTAGAACACATGAAGAAGGCCAACGACAGACTGGTCGAGGAGCTGGCGGGTTCGACGCGCAGCATGCTCCGCCTGCGGGCAAAGCTGGAGCTGCGGGAGAGGCAGCGCTGGACCCAGAGAGAGGTGCTCCCCAGCTCTCGCCCGTGGGCAGGGGCATGCCTGGTCTGGTGCCCGTGGCCGGGGTCGGGGTGGGGGGCAGGAACAGGGAAACGGCGAGCTGGCTTCTGCTATGGCCCCTCCTGGGGGCAAGGCCCCTGGCCTCCCGCCACACCATGTCCCCCACTCGGCTTGGCCACATTAGTCTGCAGGGTGGGGGACACTGCGTGGGAAGACCCCCGCTTTGAGAGAAGGACGCCTGGCTGGGCTTGGAAAGTAGAGTGAGGGCCGAGCCCTGGCTCTGGTGTGGCCGAGCTGCTCTAGAGAGAAGAGTCTCCACAGGCCCGACTCGGGGTCAGACTCAGGAGCCTGGGCCGCACCACAGCCCCCTACTCCCTGGCCAACCCAGCAGGGCCCACGCAGCCTCTTCTGAAACCCACAGCCCTGGGGCACGGGGTCAGGGCACGGGGCTCCAGGCCTCAGCCTTGCTGGGGGGAGATACTGTGTTGACCATCCCGGGCTGGTCACTGGGGCAGGACGTCCAGCTTGAGGTAGGGGACATATTTGAGACGGGTCACCCCACGCCTCTGCCTGTCCATATCCCCGCTGGGCTTGCAACCTCTGCTCCGATCGTCCCTGGATGTCCCCATGGACCTCCCAGCGTCTGCCGCGGGCCCCATGGGCAGGATTTCTCCCCAGACGTGGCAGGAGCAGAGGCCGAGCTGGTCCCTGGGTGCCTGGGCCTCAGGCTGACCCTGCACAGGTGTCCCTCGGACAAGCCCATCTCAGAGGGGCCGTCTCGGCACTTCCCACACGGATCGGGCGGGGTGAGAGGCCCAACCCCACTGTGTGGACAGAGCTCCTCCTGCTGGACAGCTGTTCCGGTCAGAAGCCTAGCGGCCCCTCCTGCTGCAGCCACCCAGGCACGGGGACGGAACACCAAGAGGGAATATGCGTTTGTCGTCACAGGGTGGTCGTCGATGGCCGGGCTCCCACGTGGGGTTGGGGAGACGTGGGAGACACATCACGCCCTCACCTTGGCCACTAGGGAAACAAATGCCCTGGAGATGGGCCTCGGGTCCAGTTTGGCACTGGTTTATCGAGGGTCTTTATTCCCCCTTGGCCGCCGGCCGGCGGCTCTTCCGTCCTCTGTCTGCTGGCCCGCCACGGAGGGCGTCGTCCTCTTGCCGTGGCCGCTGTGAGCTGCCGCTCTCTGTGACTGCATCCTGCCAGCTTCCCGCCAGCTTCCCGCCGCAGACGCGCAGGTTTCTTTGTGTTTATCCTGCTGAGGACTCATCAGGATGCCGCGCTTCCCTTGTCCTTGGCAAGCAGCCGTCACCTCCTTCAGTGTCACCCACGTCCCGCTCTCCCCTGTCCTCTCCCGCCCCGTGGACCTTACCCATCCCCGTGCTCCCTCCCACGCTTCTTAACCTCCCAGACTTTCCTTCCTTCTACCCCCCTGGTCTATGTGGTAGATAATTTTTTCGAATCTACCCTCCTGGTCATCAGTTTTCTCTTCTGGTGTCCAACCGCCCTTAAACCTGCCTGTTAGGCTTGAATTCTAAACGTTGTGTTTCTCATCTTTAGAAATTCTGACGCTTATTCTGTATATTTTCCAGCTATCTTACTCTTAACTGGTATTTTCAAGCCTCCTGTGTGTTCGTTGATGATATTAGGAAGCAGTTATTTTGTAGTGTGCGTCTGACGTTCTAATGTCTGAACTTCTTCAAGGTGTGAGTCTATTGTTTCTGCTAGGTCTTGGTCATGGTGCTGTGTTTCCTTGTGTCTTTGGTGGTTTTTTTAAAAAAAATTTTAAGAGCTGCGTGTTATCCTTGGGACTCAAAATTCTTTGAAACCTGGAATGAATGTGGTATGCTCCAGAAAGGACTGTCATTTGCTTAGGACAGGTTCTTAGGGGCTCTGACAACCTTTGGGCCTCATTGAAGTAAATTTTCAGCTTTATTATTTTTTTTAAACCACCCAGGTTTTGTGAATCCAGGCTGAAAACTGCACCAAGGCTAACTTGTGGTTCCAAAACCACAGGGAGATTTTTTCCTTACTGTCTTGGCCCCTCCAGGCCACTGTAGCAGAAATACCCCAGCCTGGGGGCTTGTCCACAGACATTTACTTCTCACAGCTCTGGAGCCTAGAAGTCCAAGATCAAAGCGCCGGCCCTTCGGCTGGTGAAGAGCGCTTCCTGGTCACAGAACGATACCTCCTGGCTGTAAGCTCACATGGCAGAAGGGACTGGACCCTCGTGGGGCCTCTTTTATAAGGACACTAACACCAATCCTGAAGGTGGAACTGGAAAGCCCCACCTCCAAATACCATCACGTTGGGGATTAGGTTTCAACATGTGAATTGTGGGGGACACTGCACCTCTTTACAGCGCCCTGCAGGCAGGTGTGTGTGTGCATGTGTGTGTGTGTTGTGTGCGCTTGTTCACCGTCCACGGCACCTCGTTATAGCACCCTGCAAGCAGCTGTGTACGTGCGCGTGTGCGTGTGTGTGCGTGCACACGTGTGTGCTGATTCGCCCATCTCTAGCACACCTTACCTGGAGTGCAGCTTGGGGGATCACTCCACATGTGAGCAGACTCCCCCTTGGGTGGACCTTAAGCTTTCCTCTCTGTCCCCAGAGCCCCTGTGGTCAAGGAAGCGTATTCAAGTTACTGTTTGGCAAGTCCCCCTCGAGTCCCTGAGTTTACTGGTTCCTGGCTTGCGTGTCCCTTACCATACCGGCCGCCCAGCCTTGCATTCAAGAAGTTGTAAAGTGTGGAATCTCAAGTATTCCACTGTCTCAGTGGGCAGGAGGGACAGGAGTCCGCTTTTTGTGTCAGCAGGAGGGATGTCTAATCCCTGCTCTTTGATGGTCACAGTCGGGGGGTGGGGTGCAAGTATACACAAGGCCCTGGCACTAGGCGCAAAGGGCGTTCCCTACACAAGGTACACAGCAGGGTGTTTCTGGGCTCGATGGGGGGCACCTCAGATGGGGGCTCAGGGGAGGGCGATCGGCAAAGGCTTCATGAAGTAGCAGGTGAGCGTGTGGGTCCTGGGCTGGAGGACCGGCAGGATGTGAAAGTGCTTTGTTTGAAGCAACATTGAAAAGCCTCGGGTGGGGCTGTAACAGGCAGGAGGGGCCCTGGGAGCCCTGGAAAGCACTGGGCGTGGTGGTGAGCCCCCCGGGGGTCGCTGGAGGTCAGTGTTCAGGACACAGCCCAGTGCAGGGGCTGGGAAGGTGGTGGGGGGACTCAGGACCTTCTGGGCTTCGGCTTAGTTCCCTGCGAGGCTGGCGCCGCTGACCGCACATGACCCCATCCCACTCCTGCCCCCAACTCTCCACCCCGTCCCCTCCCCGTTCACAGCCCAGCGGTGGGCTCTCACTGCACCTTACAACCTTGTTCACTCCGCCTGTTCTCAGGGTGGCTCCCCCACCCCTACCACTGCATGGGCTCCTACTGGCAGAGGCTTCTGCCTCCCTGCCACCTTGAAGGGCCAGGCCCCACTCCCGACATCCTAGGGGCCCTCCGAGAGTAAGCACTGCTCTCTAGGTCCTGGAGAAGGCAAGGCCTTTTTCCTTGTGTCGTGCTCCCAACCCCCCAGCTGGAGGGCGGGAGCTGAGTGCTGCCCACAGCCCCATCAGGGAAACCAGGCTGAGTGGGGCCTGGTTCTGGACCTGGGAGTGGTCACCTCCCCAGGTCCTTTGGGGAGGGGAGCAAAGCACTGCCTCCCGGGGACGGGGGCGAGTTGCATTGCTCAGGAAGGTAAGCCAGTGGGGTAGGTGCCACATGCAGGAGGGTAGCGATGAGGGTCTGCACTCCGCCCGCCTGGAGCCGGAGGACCAGATTGTGGGGCGGGTGAATGGGGCCGCAGGGCTCCCCTCACCCCTCAGCGCCTGGCCTCCGCCTGCAGTGGACGCAAGCCTCTTGCTTTCAGACCCAGTGTACTCGCACGGTGGGACACCAGGATGTCCTCCTCCTGCAGAGACAGGTCACAGCCCTCCGTGGACACCTGGCTGAGCTGCGTGCAGCCACCGAGAGGTGCGTGCCAGCCACCCTGCCCACCCAGAGCCAGGCGTGGGCTCCATCAGGGTCGGGGAGAAGGGCACCTGATGCCCAGGCATCGGGCCCACCACACTCCTCCCACGGGTGGCCCGATGGGAGTGGTGGAGACAGCAGCAGAGGTGGACAGTGGAGAAGATGGACGGATGGACAGAGTGAGGCAGGCAAGGGTGCAGGGGAGAGAAGAGAGGCAGGCTAGGGAGATGCAGCGTCAGGGGCCGGATCCACCCGCAGGGACTCTGGCTTCCCCCCCGGCCCTTGCCGAGAACCTCCAACGGTCCACCCTGGGCCCCTGAGGCTCAGAGGGTGGAAGTGCTGCTCAAGGTGGACAGCCTGTCCTGTCCGGCCTGGCCCATCCCCCGCTCACCCCTGCCCCTCCGAGATACCACCCGGCGGGGCCTCCCCTGAGGACGGCACGGGAGGGGTCTGCCGCAGGCCTGTCACCAGACCCTACCTCTGCCACCCAGCGTGGAGCCTCCAGGCCAAGCCACAGGCAGCCCCGAGGCTCAGCGGAGTGCCGCCCTTGTCTCCCAGGGGCCTCGCTGACATGCGAGTGGACGTGGCCAGGACGGCCCAGCGCCTGCACACGGCCTGCCTGAACCTCGGCTCCAACCTGCGGCTGACGGCCAGCCACACAGCCAGCGGCCTGGAGCCGCAGCTGCAGGACAATGTGCGGGGTCGCTGGGACGCCGAGAAGGTGGCACTCCAGGCCAGGTGGGTGCAGGAGGTCAGGGGTGGGGGGCGGGGACGGTCGCCGCCCCAACCCATCTGCCCAGCGGCCGCGGGTCTGGGACTTCACTCCCGTGCAGTTGTAACTCCTGATTTCACCCCACACCCTGACACCGGGGCACTTGCCCTGAGGCCGCCCACGGCTCATAATCGCCACCTCGTGGCAAAGGCAGGCGGGCCCAGACCTCCTTACCCACCATCCCCTGGAGGCAGAGCTAGCGCCCTGCGACTGGGCGCGTCTCTGTGAACACTGCCCTGGGTGTACTCGGACCGTTTCCCCATGGCTGCTTCCAGAAGTGGAATTTTCAGGCCTAAAAGGCCTATCCTTTCAGGGGTGGGCGCCTGTTTTGAGGGCCCCCAGAGGGGCCGGGGTCCACCCCCGGTTATCGTGGGAGGTTCTGGACACGGAACTCACGTGTGGCGCTCGAAGGTCTCGTGAGGACAGCTTCTGCAGGAAACAGGAGGCAGCTCCTAACGCTGCCACGGGCCTCTGTTCCACGGGACCTGGGGCTCATGTGGTCACAAACGCCCTCGGGGTCAGTGAGTCCAACACACCGGAGCCGGCCCCGGAGGAGAGCCACGGCGGGCCCGGGGGTACGGGCGGTCCAGCACAGCCCGAGGGTTCAGCGCCCGGGGCCTGAGCCGAGGGCTCTGGGCCCACGGGAAGGGAGGCCCGGGCACTGGGGGGCAGCCAGGGGTCTTTGAGAAGAAGGCGGTCCCGGGAAGGAAAGACCATTAGACTTACGGTGGCAGAGGAGCTCCAGGCAGAGGGACCAGCCGGGACAAAAGCCCAGAGGTGAGCACGGCACCTGCCACACCCCAAAGACAGAGCAGGGCGTTGGGAAGCCACGCTGTGGGGCTAGAGAGCTGAGTCAGGGTCAGAGCGGGGGCCTTGAGTGCTGCACTCGGGCTCTGCGCTCTACCCTGAGACAGCGGGAGCCACTGCAGGTTCTAGAGCAGAAGAGAGGTGTCTGACTGGAGCGGGACTAAGGTCCACGCAGGCAGAGGCGGCCGAAGCCAGCAGGCAGGCCGCACCCCAGGAGGTGGCCGACGGGGCCGGGGGGTTCCAGGGCCCGCCGGTGTCCCGGCCTTTGTTCTCTGCACTGACGACCCCACCCCGACTTCTCTCCAGACTCTGGGAGCAGACGTTGCTGGTGAGGAAGCTCACAGAGCAGAGCGCGGACAAGGAGGAAGCCATCTCCTCCCTCAGAACGGAGGTTCAGGAGCTGGTGCGTGGCACTGGGAGAGGGGCGGCTCGCGGTGGGGGAATCCGGGCCCCGCTGAGCAGCCTCCCCCCGCCAGCAGGAGTCCCATCGCAGTGGAGGCCGGCGGGCCCCGGGAGACTTGAGGGCTGAGGCGGAATCCCTGCAGCTCACCTTGGACAGCATCACAAAGGTGCGGGCCCGTCCCGGGTCCTTCCCGGGTCCTTCCCGCGTGGAGCAGCGGAGGGGCTGCAGGGTCCTGGTGCTTCGAGCAGCCCCGGGAGATGCTCTGGAAGGACCCATCCGACCTCAGCCCTGCACTCTCTCCCCTCCCCCACTTCCTCCCTGCACCCTGAAGGTGGCGCAGGCAGACGTGGGGTGTCCGGAGCCAGCCTGGAGCGGCAGCACCGAAGGCCAGGAGGCGCAGGGCCAACCAAGGAGCCCCCCACGGGCCGCGTTCCCCCCACGGGGCTGCTCCCCGGCCGCCCTGGACCCTGTGCTGTGGGCTGTGCAGGTGGTCATTGAGAGGCGGCGGCAGCGGGAGCAGGTGGGCGGCCACAGAGGCAACGCTGTGCCCCGTCCCCACCGGAGCAAAGCCACAAAGCCCACCAGGCGCCTGCCCCTGAACCCCACACCCCGGGCAGGGTCTCCGGTCTGAAGTGCATCCTTTCTCGGGCAGTCGGGAGCCCCACTGGCTTCTGTGGTCGAAGGCCTGGCCAGGCCACGGGGCTCACGCCACGCTCCCACTCGTGGGCAGGAGCTGCGCCGGCGGCTGGAGTCCTCCGAGGCAGTGGCCACCGGGCTCCACAAGCAGCTGTCCGAGAGCCAGCGGGAGCTGCGGGCCTCGCGGAGGCTCCTGCAGGAGCTGAGGCAGGAGCAGGCCCGGGAGCGCCAGGACCTCCTGGGCAAGCTGGGGGCGCAGCGCTGCCGGGAGTCCAGCGAGCTCCGGGGAAGGTGAGGCTGGCGGGCTGGGCTCACCTTCTCCACGATGCCCCCCGCAGGAGAAGTGAGGGCCATCTCCCGGACAGGAAGTACTCCTGGCCCGAAGGCTGCCTCCTCGCCCCTTCACCCCCCAGCCCCTGCCTGCACTGAGCCCAGCCCCTCTTCCCTCGTCTGGGCCCGTCTGGGCTGTGTCTCCCCAGGACTCACCCTCCCAAAGCCCAGGCTGAGCACGTGCCTGCCCCTTGGCCTGCATCCCAGGCTCCCGGCTGCCCGGCCCATTTCCACACTCCCCTCCTGGGAGCACGCTGTGCTCTCTCCCACCTCCCCGCTGGCAGCCAGGACTCCTCCGGGGGTCTTACCCAGCCTTCACAGGTGGTCCATAAAACCCCAACTCCCGCCCCATCAACTGGGGTGGCCCCGCGTGCCCTCCTGGCGTGTCCTGCGGATCTGCTGTTCCGTGGTGCAGTCGGCCGTGAGGCTGTCTGGATTCTTCTGTGCACATCTTACTGCCCTGGGGCCGGTGGGGGTGAAGACCCGGAAAGAGAATTCCCCAGGATTTATAGTCCTGAGTGAGAGGCTCGGTGGGCCTTCCCAAATCCACACACTGCCCGAGCCGGGAGATGGGGCGGGGAGTGGGCTGGCGGCCCAGGAAGGCTTCCTGCGGGAGGGAGCGACGCAGGGGCAGACAGGACCACCTCCTGTGCTTCCCCTCGCTCACCCCGGGGGGTTGGGACTGCAGGTCCCTCGGGGCCGCCCCTTCTCCGGGTGTCCTGACAGCGCACTCGGTTCTGAGACAGGAGGTCCAAAGAAAAAATTCATCCCGGTCCCGCTCTGGAGAAACGCACGGGAGATGGGCAAAGAGATGGGAGCAGGCGGGTTCAGCCTGGCACAGGGGTCCGGGAGCGGAGGAGCCAGCGGGGGCCCCCAGGGAGCGGGAAGAGCTTTGCCAGGGGGAGACAGGAACAGGAGTGGGGTGCAGAGCAAGGCAGGCGGGGCCCCCTCACCACGCCAAGAAGCAGAGGTCACGGGGGGCCGCGGGGGCGCCGCCCTCACAGCCGTGGCTTTGGCAGGGCTGGTCTGGCCACAGCGTCCTGGGGCGGGGGGAGGGGCAGGCTGGAGTGGCCCCTCAGCACCGGGGAAGGAGGGGCTGAATCCCAGGGACATTTGGGAAATGGGGCCTCAGGCCTCGGTGCTCCAGAGCACGGCCGGGGGAGAGCTGCTGAGACTGCAACTCTGTCTGGTGGGTGACCGGCAGAGGGGACCTGGCCGGGGCGGGGGGGCGGTCAGCAGCGAGCACAGCTTTGACAAGGCTCGGCCGTCAGGGGAGGTCAGCAGCGCAAGCAGACCTGGAGCTGTGCGGTTCCCGCCGGGCAGGCGCCCCTCCTCCCCGCTGGGTTCTGCAGGTGCGGAGGCCGAGGGCAGGGACACCCCGGGCGCAAGGCCCTCCAGGGCTTTAGGGACCCCCACAGGGCCACCAGGAGACAGGCAAGCCCGCAGGTGGCCGCCCCAGGGGACAGGGCAGCCGGGGGCCGAGCCGCTGGGTCTTCTCGTCCCTCCCCACTTATCCCTGAGCCCCGGCCCCGAGTGGCCTCTACGGCCCCCCGCGCCCCGTCTACCCTCCTGGTACTCGGCCGAGGCTCGAATGCGCCCAGAGAGGGTCCCTGGGCTCCCCTCCCCGCTGCACGCCCGGGACCCCAAGGCTTCTCCTCCCCTGCTCCCAGAGAGGAGGCAGCTCTGGAGGGGGTGTGGAGGAGCTGAGGGGACGGTGGATGTTTCCGACAAGGAGCGGCAGAGTCTGGAGGCCAGGCGCGCGGGGCTGCAGAGAAGCCTCCTGCGGGGGGCGGGGCAGAAGGCGGAGCTGGTGAAGCAGGGCCGGAGGGAGCTGGAGGGCAGGGGCGCCGCGCCGCCACCAGCGGGCTGTCCCGTCCCCTCGGGGCCCCGGCGTCCTCGCTGTTGATGCGACCTGTTCTGCACCAGCCTCGTCTCAGGGGTCGGGGTGCCTAGCGAGACAGCAGGCCCCGCCCACGGCGGCCGGCCCCCACCGCCACCCAGACACCCACCCCAAGTCCGGCCCAGCGCCACCCCCGGGGCAAATCCACCACCCTGGGCCCAGCCGAGAGGGGTGCCCCAGCGTGTGTGCCGCGCTGCTCACCCAGGCGTGTGGGCCGGGCCTCGCTGACAGTGCCACCCCCGGCCAGAAAGGGCCCAGCGGTTCCTGGCCTGCAGGGCGAGCCGCGCTCCTCTGGGGCCCCTGGGCTTGGAGGGAGCTGCCCCGCCTGCCGGGCCCCCATCTCGCCCTGAGGTGACCTAGCGCCCTCTGCCCTCTGGTTTCCGGGTCTCAGTCAAGGGCGCCTGGAGCAGCTGGAGGAGAAGGTCTCGGGGCTCAAGAAGGAGCTGGTGTCGGCCCAGGAGGTGCTGGACACAGTGCGGCTGCAGAGGGATGTCCTGGAGAGTGAGGGGGAGGTTCTGCGCAGGGCCCTGGCCCAGGTACGACTTCCACTCCTCTCTCCCTGCTGCCTGGGCCCTCAGGCCATTCCCAGAGCCCCCAAACTCAGCGGTGGCCTCCTGGGTCCCTGGCCAGTGCCCACCTTCCCTGAGCACTGGGCACACCTTCTCTCAGGGTGCCCCCTCCCTCGGTCACCCTGTCACCTCTCCTGGCTGCAGCCTTGTACCCAGGGACCACCGTCTGCCCCAGAGGCCTCACCACCGTGGGCCCCCTTCCACCACGCCCCACCCAGAGCGCCGGCTCACACACCTCTGTGATACGGCGCTCACTCCCTCCCCGGTGCTAACAGCTCTGCCCAGGGGAAGCTCTGCCCATGAACCTGAAAGTCCCTCCCTGGCTTCCCCGCTGGGGTGCCCTCTACCCTCCCGCCCCCCGCAGGCCGAGTCCAGCAAAACCAACCTGGAACTGCTCGTGTGCCAGCTCAAGGCGGAGGGAGTGGAGCAGAGACACTCCCTGGCTGACATGGCTGCCCTGATGGCGGGGCTGGCTCGGGACAAAGGCTCCCTGAGCCACCTGGTCCTGCAGGTGAGACGAGGGCCCAGGGGGACAGACCCTGCCTGAGCCTCGCTTCCGCAGCGTGGCTGTAAGTTCCTGCCCCCGCCCTGCTCCCGCGAGCTCAGGGCCCTCCCTTCACCCATCCTCTCCCCACCTTCTCCCCTCCTGGACTTGGGGTCTGAGGGTGTGGGGGCAGGGCCTGCACATGGACCCCTCCCTGCCCCTCTGGCGGCAGCTGGAGCAGGTGGGCCAGATGAGGGGTCCGCAGGGCCCCAGGCCCCCAGCCCCACCCAGCAGGGCCACCGCTGCCTCTGGGGTAGCCGGGCACACGGCGCTGGTTCAGGATGTATGTCAGCACCAGCACTTTCTAACTGCAGTGCTGCCTGACGTGGCTGATTCGAAACCGTCTCCAGGGCTGGGAGGCGGGGAACGGGGGAGGAACACACAAAGAAGGACCTTTACATCAGGCCTGTCCCCAACATCCGGGGGCTGGGTTCTCCCCTGGTCAGAGGGTCGAAGGCCTCGGGCCCATTGGTGCTCACACACTCGGGGGGAAGGCTGCACTGCTCCTCCGTTGTCTTGTTTCTCTCCTTCCTGGACCACATCCACACAAAAGAGCTGCCCCACCACTCACTCGCTCATACATTCCTGCGTTCATTCCCAAATCTGCTGACGTGGATCTTCCATGGAGGAGGTCAGACTCCCTGGGAGGAGACACTGCAGCACCTTTGCTTTCTCCTGACATCAGCCTTGTCGGTGCACATGGAAACCCTGTCTCTGCAGCGTCTCCGGCCCCCAGTGGCATTCAGACTTCATGGTCTGTCACCTTTGGGACTCAGTCCAGCCTCTTTCTGTTTCTCAGACTCTGTCCTAGCCTTTTTGGGGTCATCTTTTCCTCTTTTTTTAGTCAAAGGGTGACTACACTCAGTAAGCCAGTGCACAGTTTTTGACAGTTGTAAGCACCTGTGTAGCCACCACCACAATCAGGATGCAAAGTGTCTCCACCAGCCCAGCAGGCTCCCTCCTGTCACGGCCACCCAGGTGGCCTCTGCCCTGACCTGTTTTAGACCTTGCTGTAAATGGAGCCATGGGGCATAGACTCTTTTGAGCCCGGCTTCTCTCCCTCAACACGACGTCTTTGAGAGTCATCCCCGTTCTTAGGTGTATCAAGAGCTCCTTCCTTTTGACTGCATAGTAATATTCCATCATACGGATAAACCACGCTTGCTTATCCATTCACCCGCTGCTGGACTTCTGGGTTTTTTCCATTTTGGGAGTGGACAAGACTGCGATGAGCATTCATGGTCAAGTCACGTATGGATATCCTCATTTCTCTTGAGTAAATACATAGGAGTGCAATTGTGGAGTCACTGGGTAGGTGTGTGTTGAACTTTATAAGAAACCGGCAAGCAGTCTTCCAAAGTGGTTGTATCATTTTACTCACCAGCAGCGTGGGAGGCTTCCAGCCGCTCCTCTGCCTCGTCAACATTTGGCATCGTCCGTCTTTATTTATTAGCTATCCTGTGTGTGTGAAGTTATACGCCATTGGGGTTTTTTTTTTTTTTTTGCGGTACGCGGGCCTCTCACTGTTGTGACCTCTCTCGTTGCAGAGCACAGGCTCCGGACGCGCAGGCTCAGCGGCCATGGCTCACGGGCCCAGCCGCTCGGCGGCATGTGGGATCTTCCCGGACCGGGGCACGAACCCGTGTCCCCTGCATCAGCAGGCGGACTCTCAACCACTGCGCCACCAGGGAAGCCCGCCATTGTGGTTTTAATTGGCATTTTCTGATAACAAATGGCATCAAGCATATTTTCATGTGCTTACTAAATATTCACATACCTTATTTTGTCAGGTAACTATTCAAGTCTATTGCCTATTTTTATTGGGTTTTCATATTTTGGTTATGGATATATAGGAGTTTATATATCTTGGATAAAAGTACTTTGCCAGACAGATGTACTCACATTTCTGTGACTCGCCTATACATTTTCTTAATGGTATTTTTGATGGACAGAAAAGTTTAACTTTGGCAAGATTCAGTTTACCAAGTTTTTAAAAAATTTATGGTTAGTGTTTTCTAGGGACTGTCTGAAAAATTTTTGCCTAGCCCAAGGACGAGACAATATCCTGCTCTGTTTTCATCTAGCTCTTAGGTCTATGATCCATTTCAAGTTGATTTTTCTGTACAGCAGTGGTTCTCAAACTGTGTTCCTCAGACCAGCAGCATTAGTATCACTTGAGAACTTGTTTAAAATGCAAATTCTCAACTGCCCTCCCAAAACCTACTGAATCTGAAACTCTGTGGGTGGGGCCCAGAAATCTGGATTTTAATTATCCCTCCCAGTGATTCTGATGCACATTAAGATGTGAGAACCACAGGTGTGTGGTATGAAATAGGAACCGAAGTCCATTATTTTTCATACTAATATCCAGTTGTTCCAGCACCAATTTTTGAAAAGACTTTCCTTTCCTCCTTGAATTATCTTGGCAACTTGTTGAAAATAAATCGATCATACATGTGCATATATGTGCCCAGATCATATTGTTGATCTGTGCAAACTGATCTATTTGTTCATCCTTTCACCAAAACTGCACTGTCTTCATTCCTGTAGCTTTTTAATGTCTTGAAATTAAGTAATGTGAGTATTCCCATCTTATCCTTCTTTTCAAGATTGTTTGGCTGTTCTCAAACCTTTGCATATTCATATACATTTGAGAATTAGATTGTCAATTTCTCTACCCAAAAAAGCCTGGTAGAACCTTGATTGGGATTGTGTTGAATTTATAGATCAATTTGAGAAGACTGGACATCTTAACTGTATCTAGTTGTCCATCCATGAACATGGTATATCTCTCCATTTTTTTCTTAACTTAATTCCTCTCAGCTGTGTTTTGTAGTTTTCAGTGTAGAGGTCTTGCACGTCTTTGATTAAATTAATTCCTAGTTTTGATATTGTGCCTTGCTGTTTTAATTTCATTTTCCTATGTCCATTACTAGTACATAGAAATACAGTCTCATAGATTAACTTTCAATCATGCAACCTTGACAAATTCATTGATAAGCACCAGCGTTTTACATGTACATAATCATGTCATCTGTGAATAACAACAGTTTTACTTCCTTTCTGATCTCAGTGACTTTTATCTCATCTGCTCTTAATTCACTGGCTAAAGACCTACAGAACAAAATTGAAAAGAAGTAGTGAGAGTGGCCATCCTCCTACCAAACTCAACTACGAGGAAAGAATTCAATATTTCACCATGAAGTGTGATGTTATCTATAGGCTTTTCATAGGTGCCTCTTATCAGATTGAGGAAGCTCTCTTTTATTCCTAGCATGCTGAGATTTTTTTTTTAAATTATGAATGGGTTTTGAATTCTGTTAAATGTGTTCCCTGAATGAATTAGGATGATCATGCCATCATTCTTATCCTGTTAATACAGCTAATTATATTGGTTTATTTTTTAATGTTAAAACAACCTTGCATACCTGAGATAAACAATTTCATAATGTTTTGTTAAGGATTTTTACATCCATATTCATGAGGAACATTAGTCTATAATTTTTTTTCTCATAATGTTTTTGTCAGATTTGGAATGTGGGTTATGCTGGCCTCACAAAATAAGTTGGGAAGTGTTCCCTCCTCTTCTATTTCCTGAAAGTGTTTTAAAATTTCTGTTTCTTCCTTAAATGTTGGTAGAATTCACTAGTGAAGTCATTTAAGTCTGGAGTTTTCTTTGTGAGAAAAGTTTTGATAAAAATTTAATTATTTATTAGATATAGGGCTATTCAGATTTCCTACTTGGTCTTGTGGCTGTTTCTTCTGCATTCTAATAATTTTGCCTGTTGTGTTTTTATTATCATTCAGTTCAAACTATTTTCTCGTTCTCTGTGTGATTTCTTCTTTGACCCATGGATTATTTAGACATATATTACCTAATTTCCAAATTTGGGAATTTCCTAAGTATCTAATTATTATCAACATCTAATGTAATTCCAATAAGGTCAGAAAATATACTCCATATTATTTGAACAGATTTAAATGTATTGAAGCATGCTTTATGGCCCAGCGTATTAGCTATTTTGTTGAACATTCCATGTTCATGTAAAAAGAATGTGTATTATGCCATTGTTGAGTGTAGTGCCTATAAATATCAATTAAGTCAAGTTGCTTGATACTGTTGTTTAAGTCTTCTGTGTCCTTATGGGGTTTATTTGTTTGTTTGCTTTATTTGTTTGATTTTTTTTGTCTACTTGTTCTATTAATGACATTTAAATCTCTATGATTGTGGAATTGTCTACTTCTACCTTTAGTTCTGTCTACTTTTGCTTCATATATTTTGAATTCCTATTTTTAGGAGCATACGAACTAGTATTTTATGTCTTCATGCTGAACTGACTTTTTATCTTTATAAAATGTCCCCTCTTATCTTTGGTAACATTTGTTTTCTTGATATCTAATTTTCCTGATATTGATATAGCCACACCAACTTTCTTTACTTACTGTTTCCATGTTATATCCTTTCCATACATTAACCTTCATTTCTCTATGTCTGTATATTTGAAGTGTGTCGGGTCTTGCTTCCGTATTTACTCTGACAATCTCTACCTTTCAACTGGAGTGTTTACATCATTTACATGTAAGGTAACTGTTGATATGCTTGGTTCAAGTTCACCATCTAGGCGTTTGTTTTCTATTTATCTCATTTTTTTGTAAATTTTTACATTTTGCCTTTCCGGATTTCTTTTGGGTTACTTGCATATTTATTTAGTATTCCATTTTATGTTCTCTATTAATTTTTTTAGCTATACTTCTTCTTGTTATTATTTTAGTGATTACTTTAAAATTATGGTATGCACAGTCTATATTAAAATAACATTATACTATTTCACAAACAATGTAAAATCATGACAACAATATATTCCCTTTATCCCTCCCATCCTTAGGGCTTGTTGCCATATATTTTATTTATACATATGTTGTTATAAACTCTATAATACATTATTAATATTTCTGCTTCAAATGGTCACTTCAACCACACACACACACACACACACACACACACACACACTTCAGCTATCTAGTGAAATTCTCCATCTTCTTGGGTATGTTCTTGAACACATTGATTATAATATTTTTCAGGTCTTTGTCTGATAACTCCAACATCTGGACCCCCAAATTGGTCTATTTCTATTGTCTTTTATCTCTTAGTTTTCAGTCCTTTGGCCTTATCTCCTGGTGCTTAATAATTTTTTATTGAGTGACAGATTTTGAGGTTTTGTAGAGCTAATTTGAGGCTCTGGGTGATATAAACTTCTTCCAAAGGGAATTTGCTTTTCATTTTAGGATATCAGAGTCAGAGCAGATCACCTTTATCCAGTCTTGGATTTAGCTGTTTTGTAACTGGTTTCAGTCTTTTTTGAAGAGTGAGCTACCTCAGGGTGTTGACCTCACGGTATAATACGGCTCTCCTGTGCTCCTAACTAGGGCCCCCACCCTGAACTCCGGGTGTTTTTGTCTCAATTCTGAGATTGCCGAAAGTTCTGCCTGATATTCCGGATGCTCCACTGCACTTTCTGTTCATATTCATAATCCCTTGGCCCTATACTGTTGTGAGTTATAAAAAGGAAGTACCACTTTTTAAAATGTACAGCATCTCAGACTTACCTCCTCTCTGATGTCTTAGCCTCCTGTGCTATGGCTGCTCTGGTAGCTCTGAACTCCAGATCCTGTCTCTTCAGTCTTACAAGCCTGCTGAAGCCATAGGACACCTCCCAACCCTTTAGCTAAGGTTTCATCCGAGGCTCCTGAGGCTCTCGCAGAGCCTCTTAGGAGATGACAGATCCCTCAAGGGGAAATCTGTGGTAGAATATTAGGGTCACCTGAACACGTTTCTCTCAGTAATTGGACCTCCTTGGGTCTTGGCTGCCTTGGTATCTCTAAGTCCTTCACACAGATCTGTCGGAGGTGTGCTGTACAGCTTTTCTAGCTGCTGTGGCGGGAAGGTTGGTCTCCAACAACCTACTTCACCATTAGCAGAAGCAGAAAGTTGTGTTGTTTATTGATGAAGAATATTTTCACTAGGTATAGAATACTAGAATAGCCATTATTTTCATTCAGCATTTTGATGAATTCATTCCATTGTCCTCTGACTTTCACTGTTGCCCTTTGGAAGTCAAACACCAGTCTTCCTGCAGCTCTTTTATAGGTAATGTGTGGTTTTTCTCCTCTGATTTTTAAAGATTTTTTTCTCTACCTTTGGTATTCAGAAACTTTTTAAAAATTTTGTTCTGAAATGTTATTAACATTTTTTAATTGAAGTATAGTTGATTTACAACATTGTGTTAGTTTCTGGTGTACAGCATAGTGATTCAGTTATACATATATATATTGGGTATATATACATTCCGTAACCTTACAGAAAAACCCAAACAAACATTTTGGCCAACCCAATACATATTCTTTTTCAAAATCTTTTCACAGAAACTTTACTAAGATATATCTAGGTGACATTTTCTTTGTTTTTATCCTTTTGGAAGATTGTGGCTCATTTTAAATTGGTGGCTTGATGTATTTTATTAGATTTGGGAAATTCTTGTCCAATATCTCTTCAAATATTCTCTCTCCTCTCCCTCTGCAACTCTAATTACACATATGTTGGATCTTTTTGCCTTGTCCTATACATCTATTACACTCTTATCTATATTTTCCGTCCTTTTTTCTCCTCATGATTCAATCTAGTACATTCTTTTGTCTGTCTTCCAGATTATTAGTCTTCTATCCTATCTAACCTGCCATTGAACCCATCTATTAATTTTGGTTATTGTATTTTCAAATTATATTATTGATATTAAGTGTCCAGTTCTGTTGTGAAATTCTACATTTCACCATTCATCTTCTTGAACATGTTAATCACAATTATTTTAAAGTCTGTGTTTGATAACTCCAACATCTGATAGCCAGGGGGACAGGGAGGCAGTGTGTCTATTTTATGTTCTTGCATGTGATTTTGTGCCATATGATTCTGTCTCTGATATGCCCGGTCATGTTGATTAAATGCCAAGTATCATACATAAAAATTATAGAAATAGGGCTTCCCTGGTGGCGCAGTGGTTGAGAGTCCGCCTGCCGATGCAGGGGACACGGGTTCGTGCCCCGGTCCGGGAAGATCCCACATGCTGCGGAGCGGCTGGGCCCGTGAGCCGTGGCCGCTGAGCCTGCGCGTCCGGAGCCTGTGCTCCGCGGGAGAGGCCACAACGGTGAGAGGCCCGCGTACCGCAAAAAAAAAAAAAAAATTATAGAAATAACTTGAGGATCTTGATGATGCTCTTCTTCTTCTAAGGAGGATTTACTTTTGATCCTGGCAGGCAGTGAAGGTAGATGATCACCATAATCTATGATCGAGGTGATTCAAACCTGAGCTTCACTTTTTTGAGGGAGAGTCTATTCTGACTCACCACCACTACTAGGATGAAGCCCTCCTGTGAATCCAACTAGAAACCTGGGATGTTTATCAGGACCCTTCCGCTTTGATATCTGTAAACTCGTCTCCTTGGCTTCTCAATTCCTCAGCCCAGATTTCTAAATCAGCACATGCTCTGAGGAGAGAAGAGATACTGAGTGGTGGTCTCACTCCTCTGTTTCCCTTTCCTCCAAGATCTTGGCTCCTTCAGTCCCAGCTGCCTTGACAGCTCTCTGAGGCCTTATACAGATTCCTGTGATAGGTTTTGTCTAGACTTTTGTGACGTTCTTGGTGGAGGTGTTAGTCTGCAACAATCTGTTCCTCTGTCACCTTCTTTGCACTTCTGTGCCATGTCTCCTGACCCCAGAAACTTGTGGCCCAACAGAGGTTACCATTTAGATTGGCAGCTGGGTCCCGCCTGGGGGTTCTCAGTTCAATAATTTCTCCATCATGGTGACAGGAGTGGAGGTCCCTCTGCTGTGAAAACACACATGCACCAGGGGTCCAATATGTCTCATAGCCACCCTCCTCCTCCACTCTTTCCTCCATGCAGTTCTGCATGAAACCACTTTTTCTGAAGTCCTTCTTTTCCCTGGAGAGGCCCCTCCTCACACTTCCACTCTCTCTGCTGGACTTTCCCCTCCCCCTCCCCTAGGTCACATGCAAGAAACAGGTCCTGAAGGAGCAGCTGGCCCAGAGCCTGCAAGACCAGGAGGCCCGCATGGACACGCTCCAGAAGGCCCTGCAGGAGAAGGAGGCTTTGTCTGAAGAGCGAGCCCAGCTGCTGGCCAAGCAGCAGGCCCTGGAGAGGCAGGGCCAGCTCACAGCTGAGGAGGCAGCTGACCTCAGGTACCTGGGGTCATGTGGCCTTGACCTCAGGGAGCCTGTGGTGTGGCAGGGATGGGCAGTCACTCAGCAACTGTAAGGCAGGGCAGGTATGTCTACATGGGAGAGAGTCTGTAAGGGAGGGGCAAACACAGTGCCCGTGGGGTCAGAGAGCACCTAGAAGAGGTGAATGCAGCGAGAGCCTTCCTAGAACAGTTTTCCTGAGAGAGATGGTTGCACTGGCCCACCTCAGACCAGCAGAAGAAAAGGTGTGGAACGTCCTGCTCATGGATCAGGGTACACACGGCTTCAGGCAAGGCTGGATCCAGGCGCTCCTGTGGTGCCCTCAACAGCCTGCCTTTCCGCCATCAGCGTGGCTCAACTCTAAGGAGACTTCATTCCCGGGCAGGCTCGGGGTGAGAGCTGGCAAGATGGCCAGCGGCCACGCCCAGCTCCTCCTCCAGCAGACACAGAGCGCCCTTCTCCCCACGAGGCCTGAGAGCCACTGCCCACAGCCATCTTGAGCCGCTTGACATCCTTGAGGAGATCCTGGGCGTCGCAGGGCTCCGACATGCAGGCTGGGGCCCCATGACTACCCCTGGAGCCAGGGTGGTGGCAGCCCCAGGGGACCACGAGGCTGGGGGTGGGGGTGAACCCCGAAGACCATCGGGGCCACTTCCAGGACACCTGGAACAGACACTGTAGGCGAGAACAGGATGCCCTGCCAGCTGTTGCCTGGTGAGCTGAGCTGGCCTGTGGCCTCTAAGGACATCCAAAAGCTGGTGGCTTTCTGCACCTTGTACCCTCCTCAGGAACATCGAAGTATTTTTGTAGAAAGAGTTCCTCCCGAAATTCCAGAACTGGGGGCCATGAGGAAACTTAGAGGCCCAGGTCCTCGAACTTCTTCACAGAAGACCTCTCCTCCCAAAGAAAGCGTGGCCACAGGTTGGAGCAGGAAGCCCGATGAAGTCTCCTCCTGGTGGCTGGCAGCAGGGGTCCCAAGACCCCACTCCTGGCCCCGTCCCAGGCCCCACCAGTGCTCAGAGGACAGGGGAGGGTGCCTCTTTCCTCCTGCCAGCATTTGCCGCCCAGATCACGGGCCCTGGTCAGGGGACCCTCCCCCAGCCTCAGCACTGGGCCCAGGGCCTCTGTGCATGGAGGCCCTGCAGCTCCCAGATGGAGTCCCACACCCACTAAACAGCACTTCGCAGGGACCAGTCTGAGCTTCTGGTGACAGGGCGGCACGGGACATGGCTTGCTTCTCCTGATGACCGAGGAGCCCAGGTTTCAAGGTCCTCCGGCCCCCAGTCCCAGGCCCTGACAAGGCTGCAGTGCCGCGGACCTCTTTTAGTTCTCAGGCTCCAGCGAGATGGACTGGGGTCCCCACCTGTACCCCACGCACCCTTGCTGGTGGTGCCGGGCTTCCTTCCAGGAAGTGAGATGCTCCCGGGCTCTGGTGGAGGGACAGACTGGACACATCGTTAGAGTGTCCGGGACCGGCACAGGTCACTCCCCTCAGAGGGGCCCGGGTGGGCACAGAAAGCTGGGGAGAGCCGTCCAGACGTGGAGAGTGGGGAACATGTGGGGTGCTTAAGAGGGTGGGGACTGGAGGGGGGACGGGATATCAGAGGAGTGAGGTTCCTGGGCTCTGCAGACAGCAGGGCGCCCCGGAAGGTGCTGACAGCACCCCACTCTGACACTGACGGCAGAGGTGTGCAGGGGGCCCGAGGGAGACTGTGGCGGGGCCGGGACGGGCTGAGCAAGGTCCCCCATGGCCCGTGGCCCTCCCTGACCCACCGAGCCTTTTGGGGCTGCGCATCGGCTGTCTGTGTCTTCATGTGGGTGTCTGTGTTGAGTGTTGGTGGTGTGTCCTCGTTGGTTAGTTGGTTGGTTTTTTCACCGTACGTCACCCAGCACTGGACCGAGCACACGCTCGTTGGCTGGCTGGTGACTGATGGATTTGCTGTCAGAGATGCAGTCCATGTCATCACCCTCCCCAGGAGCGGGCGCCGCTGTGAGTCACCTTGTTCACCCCAGGCACTCTCTGAAGGGCTGTCTGTGCCCAGACGCAGAGGCGGCTTCTTCGTGCGGGGGAATCGTGCTGCGTGAGTTCCGCCCTGGAGGCTGCTTCTCAGAGGGACTCTTTAAGAGAATGTCCTCGTCGTCTTACAGCTGACGAGACGCCCCGTAGTTTCTGGAACGTCCCAGCGTTTCATGGCATCGAAGCTGAGTGTCATTGGCGCCCCGTGTGGAGCCACAGGGAACGTCGCTGCGCTGCGCCATCGGTTCACGTGTATTTTCTGAAGAACCGACGCCTGGAAGTGGGATTGCTGTGGCCCAAAGACATGCACGCTTTACGTTCTGAAATTTCCCAGCGCCCCCCTCCCCCGGCCAGAGGAAGTCACCCTCACACCCTGCCAACACTAGATATGATCGATATTTTAAGCTTTTGCTAATGTGACATGTAATCGATTAACCATCATAGTTGTGATTTGAACCCCCTTGAGGACTAGTGAGTTTCTTATGTTTATTCCCCATTTGTGTTTTCTTTGTGAATAACGGTCACTGTTATTGTTCTGTAGGATCAGACGCTTTGTCACTGATTGGCAGGAGCTCCTTGTATGTGACGGACATTCACCCTTTGCATATTTAGTGCAAATATTTTCTCCAAGTCTGTCCCTTGTTTTTTTTATTTTTTTTTTTTGCGCTACGTGGGCCTCTCACTGTTGTGGCCTCTCCCGCTGCGGAGCACAGGCTCCAGACGCGCAGGCTCAGCGGCCACAGCTCACGGGCCCAGCCGCTCCATGGCATGTGGGATCCTCCCGGACCGGGGCACGAACCCGTGTCCCCTGCATCGACAGGCGGACTCCCAACCACTGCGCCACCAGGGAAGCCCTGTCCCTTGTCTTTTGACTTGGTTTGTGGAATCTTTTCTGCACAGAAGTTTCCGTCTCCCTCTCTTTAAGTGTATTCAGATCTGTTGGCCTCCTTATTTTTGTCTTGTGGCTTTTATGTCTTGCTTAAGATTATAAAATACGCTTCTGGATTTCTTCTGTTTTTACAGCTCTGAGTCGCTTAGTTGTTGTCTGTTTGTATTGTTTTTGCATTTTAGCTTTTGAGTCCACCTGGAACATTTTTTACGCAGGGTCCAATTTGTTCTTAGATTTAAGATGAATGAGCTGTCCCCTGTTTGCCTTCTGATTTACCATCCCAGCCTTGACGGGCACCGTCCTAGCAAATGGGCTCCACGCTGTCCCTCGTTGGCAGGATCCTCCGCCAGTCACGCCAGTGAGTGACTCGCCTGTTGTTTGGTGACTCTCTGCAGGGCCGAGAGGGACTCCCTGGAGAACAGCCTCTTTGAGGCCCAACAGCTGGCGTCACAGCTGCAGTCACGGCAGGAGCAGCTGGAGGGAGAGGCCCAGAGTGCGAGGCTGGCCCGGCAGGCCCTGCAAGGTGCTCCGCAGACAGGCCCCCTCGGCTCCTGTCCCCAGACCAGCCCCAGACGGACCCTTTAGATGAGCTCGTCCCCTGATGCTCTGCTCCCACTCCCCAGCCCCCAAAGGGGCCCAAACGCAGCCCAGAGCTCGTGTGTCTGAGTGACTTGTGCCACTATTCTCTGTGGTGGGTGGGCACTGCTGCCAGCGCTGGCCCGAGGCTCAGAACGGGCTGTGGCCACAGGGTCAGCGTGGCAGCCCCCAGCCCCACCCCCTGTGCGCCCGTCCCTGCTCAGCCCACCCTGCAGCGTGCAGGCTGCCCAGCGTGGGCTGGGATCAGGACACATGCCTGCAGTGGCACCTGGGGGGCTCTGTCCCGCTGGCTTGGGCCGTATCCTCAGAGCCGGGGACTGCCACTCCACAGGGGCTCACAGGGCCGCAGGGTGTTCCGGGGGATGAGGTGGGGGTGACAGAGGGCCCCGCGGCGGGTGTCGGATGCGCCTGTCCCTTCACAGTGCAAATGGAGCAGCTGAAGTGCACCTGGGAGGTCCAGGAGAAGAAGCTGCAGAGGGACGTGGGGTGGCTCTTGCAGCAGGTGGTACAGCAGGAGCAGGACACGCAGCTGGCCCTGGAGAGCCAGGCACTGGCCCACCTCGAGGACCTAGCCCGGCTCCAGAGGGAGAAGGTCTGCCTCCCTGGGACCAGCCCCCAGCTGCCCAGCCGCTTCCCGGGAGTCTACCGCGTCCCCAGGGACGGCAGGCACTTGGGGAGGGGCCCAGGAGACCATCTGGGTGGCAGGGGTGCCCAGGCCACGCTGAGGCTGGGCCAGAGGGCCCTTGACAGTGTGCATGGGTGGCCGGGGCCCTGTCCCTCACAGAAGAGGCACCCACGGGCGTCGGCTGACCTGGCCGCAGTCTGAGGACCCATAGCTGGACGGAGCTCTGTCCCCCTCTGAGACATCCCACTGGTCACAGTCCCAGAAGGCCTCGAGTGACACGTCATTACACACTTTGCATGTCAGGGTGCCTGGTGCTCTGTGGAGGCTCAGGAAAAGTTTCTGAGCTGTGACCTGAGTGGGGGGTGGTAGCCGCTGGGGCCCAGAGAGCCCTTCACAGCGCGTGTCACTGCGTGTGAGGTGTCGGCGTAAGGCTGGCTGGACCGGACGGTCCCTGGGCACCTGTCCTGCCCTGACGTCCCATGAACCCAGTCTCACTCAGGAACACAGGCGCCTGCTGGTCTCACGAGTCCTGACCTGTGAGTCTTCATGGCCTGTCCCTTTTCCTCGGCCCAGGAGACCCTGAGTCTGTCTCTGACAGAGGAGAAGGAAGCGGCAGCACGCAGGCTGGAACAGGAGAAGGAGCTGGTGGCAAAAAGTGCAGCCAAGAGGGAGGCTCTGCAGGAGGAAATTCAGAGCCTGAAGCATGAGCGGGATGAGAGTCTCCTTCAGCTGGAACATGAGATGCAGCAGGTGACGGGCGGACCACGAGGCAGTGGGGAGCTCTCGTGTCTGATCACTTGCCTTCTCCGACCCAGCAAGAGGGCTGTGCGGGGCAACCTTTCCACACCACTGTTATTGCAGCTTTGATCTTCCACAGCAGTCCTGGTGGACAGACATCCACCCACCTACCATCCACCCATCCACCCATCCATCCATCCATCCATCCATCTATCCATCCATCCGTCCATCCATCCATCCATCCAACCATGCACCCATCCAACCATCTGTCCATCCAGCCACATAACCATTCATCCATCCACCTGTCCATCCACCCATCCATCTATCCATCCACCCATCTATCCACCAATCCACCCATCCATCTACCCATCCAACCACTCATCCATCTGCCCATTAAACTACCTGCCCATTTATATATCCGTGCAATTCACTGTCCCTCCACTCCCCTGTCCATCATCCATCCATTCACTTGAATATCTGTCCTTTATTCACACACCCAGCTGTCTACCCACATACATAGCCATCTATTAACATACCCAATTGGCCATTCACACACCTGACCATAAATCTATCCATCAACTTGCTTAAACATCCATCCAACTATCCATCCACTCACCTGACCATCCATCTATTCAACCACTCACTCAACCAGTCATCCATCCATTCACTTAAAGACCCTTCCCTCTGTCCACACACTCAGCTGCCCATCCATATCCACTGATTATCCATGTGTCTGATTATCCCTCCATCCACCTGATCACCAGCCAGCCAGCTACCAGTGTGCCCATCCATCAGCCACCCACCCGACCCGCCTCCCATCCCACAGGCTGTTGGAATTCAGACACTGGGCAGGTAAAAGCCACCCTCTGAGTCCAGACAGTTCCAGTATCCCGCGCCACCCTGAAGCGTGCACGGTTGAGTGAATGGGACAGACAAGTAAACACATTCATGTGGGTTGTCACACTGTGACAGGACTCTCAGGTGTTGGTACAAGCTACAGATTGTGGGAGAAGAGTTACAGTAGCAGGAATAACCAAGGTTTGTCGTCAGACTCTGCATCTCTAGTTTGACTCTCACAATGCTGAGGGGTTCACGCTCTTATCGGCCCCTTTGACTGGAGGGAAACAGAGATTCACAGACGTTGAATAACTTACCCAGGGTGGCACGGTACACCTGCTGGGCAGTGGGGACCATGTCCTTGGCCACCCGCTCTCCTGATTCCTGAAAGTGAGGACGGTGTGTCGAGGGTGGGGCTTGAAGGAGGGTCAGGAGGCTGTGGTAGAGGAAAAGCATCGTACGAATGTCCGGGGAGGGCAGAGCCCCGGATTCAGCCGTTCACCAGGGTGACTCACAGAGCTCCAGGAAGCACTACACTTGCCATTAGTTTTATTGTAAAGGACACAGGCCAGGACGAGCCCAGTGGAGAGACACAGGGACGGGCTCTCTCTCTGCAGAGTCAGGGCAGGTCACCCACTAGCACATTAGGGTGTTTACCAGCCGGTAAGCTCCAGGGTTTTATTGGGGTTTCCTTGTGTGGGTGTGATGGACTAAACGCAGGGTCCAGCCCCCTCCCAGAGGCTGGGTGGTCAGGCCGATCTCAGTGGCTCACTGCCCCAGGGTTCTGACCACCTTGTTAGCACAAGCTCAGGTGTGGCCCCAGGGTCCGCAAATAACAGACAACCCTCACCTGTGAAATTTCGGGGGTTTAGAGGCTCCCCCAGCACCCAGGGCAAAAAGCAGACACACTCCTTGTTACAAACCTCCTCCCAGAGACTGCCGTGCACAGGCCCGCAAGTGGCAATACACACTCCTACACCCGCCTCTGTAGCACAAGGACGAAGGGGACACACAATGTTCTGGACCTTTCTCTTCTCAGGACCAACAGATCTGGGGGCTTTCCACACTGTGCTCAGAGCTCGCTGGTTCTTTTCCACAGCTGCATGACGTCCTGACGTGTGCAGGGATCCCCCTTCGTTCTGTTGGCCTCCCTTCGGTGGGAGTCTTGTTGCCATTATAAATACTCATCGGAGACCCCGAGCATAGATCATGCCTGTCTCCAGG
Source organism: Monodon monoceros (assembly GCF_005190385.1). Classification (NCBI taxonomy): domain Eukaryota; kingdom Metazoa; phylum Chordata; class Mammalia; order Artiodactyla; family Monodontidae; genus Monodon; species Monodon monoceros. The sequence continues at coordinate 865,735 of NW_021703772.1, read as the reverse complement.
CTGCCCTCCCCAGTGGGCCTGGCAGGGAGAGGATGTGCATTTGTGACTGACGGGCATTGCCAAATCTCTACCACCCCACAGCCTGATGACCGAGCAGGGGTCCCTCCCCCCTCGGGGCTGGTGGGCGAAATGCAGCATCTC
>NW_021703772.1:761200-865584 GCF_005190385.1 Monodon monoceros | reverse complement strand
CAGGGGTCCCTCCCCCCTCGGGGCTGGTGGGCGAAATGCAGCATCTCCGGGGGCTCACGCGCACCCCTCACCCTCAGCGACGCAGAGCACGTGGGGAGGTTAGGAACGATTAGCGGTTCCTGCTCTGTGCCTGGAGCGGGTGGAGGGCTCCAGGGAGGAGGTGGCCCGTGAAGCCCCCTGACCTGCGCTGGGAGAGAGCAGGTATTGGGCAGATGCAGGTGGGAGGGGAAAGGCACCCTGGGTGGGGTAGGGGAGCTGCCTGAGCGCAGGCTGGCAGGCTGGACCCACCCCCTCGGGATGCAGCTGCCTCTGAGGAGCTCCTCCTCCCAGAGCCTGCATCCTGGCAGGGCCGTGGCACCCAGACTTCTGCTGAGCCTCTCCTCAGAGCCCCCCAGCCCTCTCACGAGCACCCCGCCCCTGTCGCCCAGGCCCTGTCTCTGAGAGAAGCGGAGATCAGCCAGCTGAGGGAGGAGCTGTCCAGGGCCGCGTGGGAGCTGGAGCTGGTGCAGCACGAGGCCCGGGGCCGGCAGGAGCGAGCCGAGGTGAGCCCGCACCCCAGCCGGAGCGAGACACCTGGCCTGGCCGCCTGCACAGCCCAGCGGGGGCGGCAGACCCCAGAGGCACCCCCTCCCTGCCTGGTCCCAAGGATGCATCCCCTCCACCCAACCCACCAGAGCCTCCGTTTCCCCCAGGGATCTCCAGATCCCCTGCTGGGAGGGGACAGTGTCTCTGCGGGAAGCAAAGGCGATGGGGTGGGACAGGGGTGGGGGGCAGCAGGCCAGTCACCCTTGTGCCACTGGGCAGAAGCCAGAGAGGGGAGGGCCTGGCACCAGCAACAGAGGGGGCAGACCCAGGCTTATGCCCGCCAGCCCCCCAGCCCCTGGCCTTCCCTGTCTGACCTCAGCTGCCTGTGGCACAGCATAGCTGTAGGAGGTTCCCAGGGCCTCTTGGGGCTGACTTTCTGGAGAGGCCCCTCCCAAAGGAGAAACCCAGCGGGTAGGCCAGCGTTGTAACTGAGGCAAACACTCACCAGAAAGGACCCCATAGAGAATCCCCAGCAGAGCTGGAGGGAGGCATCCGCCGAGGGGCCAGAAGAGACCCCAGCAGGTAGCCGCCCACCCTGGGCCAGTGGGCAGAGGCCCACACGTGCATGGAGGCCACTGTGGGCAGCCAGCTGGGGTCACCTGGGGCCCCTGACTCCTCTTCAGTAGCCCCCGTCTGGGGGCACAGGGCAGGCAACAGCCAGTAAGACTCCGGGGAGCAGGGGTGGCCACACTGGGGCCCTGTGCCCCACCCCACGGGCGGGGCTGGGCACCGCTGCAGTCGCCGGCAGGGTAGCCTCGGCCTGTTTACGGAGTGGTGCCAGGCCCCGGGTGGGTGACGCAGAGGCCAGGGCCCTGCCGCTCACGGGAGGAGGGGGCCGGGGGGATGGCTCACGGTGAGGTCGGGGGACGCAGTCCCCCCGCAGGTAGCGGGGGTGGTCGAGGGCAAGGCCAGATCCTGCACTCAGGACTCCAGCCGCACCCAGTCGGCTCAGCTGGGCCAGCGCCATGTCTCCTCTGCCCCCGCCTTCGTTCTTCCAGCCTGCTCACCTTCATTTTTCACCCCGGTCCCTGGTGTTTCCCCAGCCCCGAGGGTGCGGGGTTAGATGCTCCCCTGGTGTCGCATTAATGGCTCAGTGAGTCCATGAACAAGTGAGTGGGTGGAACGCAGGCTGCAGGGCTGGGTGGCGATCCTCTGACCCCACAAGCGGGGCCGTGCTCAGTGGCCGCAAGGGGCCCTGGACGAGGGCAGGATGCCCAGATGGCAGGCCTGGGGAGCCCAGGCCGTTTGCTCCGACCTAGCGGGCCGGGGGGGAGGGGCGCTGGGCAAGGGAAGGAGTGTTGCAATTAGGAGTTGGCTGCCAGGGTGTTTCTTCACCCCCTCCTGATGCAGTGACCTGGACCCCCGGGTCACTAGCAGAGCAGTCCCTGGCAGCTCCTGGCACCCGGGAAAGTGTTGCCTAAGAGCCTCTCTCCCTGGAGCCCCCACCCTGCTCTGTCCTACCATGGGCACAGCCGCGAGGGATGTGGGAGCCCCATGGGACTGGGACCTCCTTTCCCCGACCACCCCCTAGCTGCTCCCTCGGGCCAGGAAAGACCCCAAGGCCCGGGAGCGGAGGCCCCGGCTCGCAGAGGGGCCTCTCTGGGAGTCTTCCCTAGAGCTGGCTCTGAGTCTCCCACTGGATGGGGGTGGGGGGGCCTGCCCGCCAGCTGGGCTCTTCCGGGAGCTCATTAAGGGTTCTTTTGCCACCTCGGCTTGGAAAACGGAAATTAAAACCCACTGAGAGGGGAGGGTGGGGAGAAATGCCAGCCACGGAACAGCAGTTGTGGGTGACCTACGAGCAAGGCCCCCGTCGGTGCAGGGGCTCCCGGCTTCGCCCTGCGGTCCCTGGCCACACCAAGCGCTCACTGCAGCCTCGCTAGGGCTGTCCTGGGGGCACAGCCAGACCTGGCCGTCCAAGGTGACGCTTCTCAGTGGAGAGGGACAGCAGGCGCCGGGAACAGAGGCGGCACCAGCGAGGTTCCTTCCCCGAGGGCAGGAAGCTTGGCCTGATAGAGCCCCAGCTTGCCAGATCCCTCAGGCAGTGGCCTGTGAATTGGGAAGGGGCGGGGGAAGGGTGTCTCCCAGAGACCCAGTCGGGGGCAGCAGGGCACCAGGCCTCCCTGGAGCACAGAGCCAGCTCCGTCCCTCGCCCTGCCGAGGAAACTGCCCCTGGGGACCCAGACCACCCCGGGCGGGTGGCAGGGGTATGTCCTGGCCAGGAAGCTAGGCTGGGTCTCGGGCTCAGGGTAAGCAGGTGGTGTCCTCATTCATGGACAGGAGGGGTTCTAGCACCGCCATGGCCAAGCCTGTGGCCCAGAGGACCCCCTGCTCCAGGTGGCCCTCTGTTAGCACTAGAGGAGCGTCTTGGCGCTGTGGCCACAGGAAAGCAGATTCAGGCCAAGCTGAGTCCCGCCCGCATGGATATCCAAGTTCGGAGCGTAGCCGCGGATCCAAATAGGGACGACCCCTGACCCCTCCCAGGCGTGTCGCGGGTACTCTCACACTTAGAGCCTGGGAGCTTCCCCCAATCCCACCCGCCTGCTTGAAAGTTCAGGGGGCAGGGTCAGCCCTTCCCATGGGAAGCTCCCCCCACCGCCCCCGACACCGGGACCTCTACACTGCCCCCCTCACCACTGGGACCCTCAGGAACCGGCACTGGCGGCACTGGCCGTGGTCATCCAGAGCCCCAGGCCCACCTTACGTGGCCCGAGTGGGCTGCCCGCCTGGCCCAGCACAGCGTGGGGCTGCCCGTGGGGGCCTGAGCCTCCCGCCAGGCACACTTGACGCTGCGGCCGGCTTGCTGCTCCCCCCAGGCCACCATCAGCGCCACGACCGCGGACCTGAAGGCCCTGCAGGCCCACTTTGAGGACGCCGTCTCGGCCCATCAGAGGGAGGCCAGGGCTCTGGGCGAGAGGCTCCGGGAGATGGCGGCCCAGTGGAGCAGCGCCAGGAGAGAGGTGAGGCAGGGTGGGAAGGGGGGCCCCTGCGAGGCAGGTGTGACCTGAGGGGTAGGAGGGGACCCGCATCCGGGACCCACCTTCCAACAAGCCGTGGGGAGACCCCGGGCGAGATGCTGCTGAGCGGGTGCAGCCCGCACACAGCGTGAGGCCTGGACGCCGCCGGACCAGGCCCTGGGGGGGCGAGGTCGCCCTGGGCGGGGGGAGACACGCAGAGTGAGTGGGGTGTCCCGGGGCAGCCACGCGCGGGCCCCGCCAGGGCCCAGAGGCTGGTGCGGGGCCCCCAGAGCCTTGTGAGGTGTCCCGGGGTGGGGGCCAGTCTGGACCCGGGCGAGCGGAGCTCGGCAGGCAGGCTGGGGAGGTGTTTCTGAAGGGAATTTGACAGGACGTGGGGACGCTGGGAGGGGGCGGGCAGGCGGGCACAGGGATTGGGGCTGGGGGAGGGGCCCCGGGGCCCAGCGACCTCATGCACTCCCCGGGCCGGGCGCCAAGGCTGGCAGGCGGGCGGGGGAGCGGCCAGCAGAGTGAGCAGAGGGGCCGGGCCCTCCCCCAGCCCCCCGAGCCGGGCCAGGAGAGGACGAGAGCGTGATTGAACATGACAGCCTGTTTACTTTGGCCCCCAAAGAGAAAGGTCTCCTTTCAACAGATTTCGAAGTCAGGCCCGGTCAGCGACCACACGGGGAAGCAGAATGAGATTTTAAAACTGGGGGCGGCAGGGGGAGGAGCCGGGGAGGTGGGGGCACGTTTGTGCTGGTGGGTGAAGGGAGAAAGCAATGCCTCGTGGGAAGTTCAGGTTCCCCGATCGGCCACCCCCAGAAAGGAGAGGGGCCCCAGAATGGGGACGGGGTGGATGGAGGCTGAGGCGGGTGAGGGGGGCAAGGGGAACAATGGCAGGGGGAGGGAGCCCAGAGGACCCTCCCAGGCGCCAGGCTGGCCCAGAGTCGCCATGGAAACCATAACACTTTCACAGCCTTTAAACTGGAGGAACGTCCAGGCCTCTCACAGCCGTGCCTGAGGTCCACACGCGCGTGCGTGCGTGTGTGCGTGTGTGTGTGTGTGCGTGTATCACACGCAATACATACACTGCCTGTGCACATGGAGACCACACCCCCATGCACACACGTGCACACACAGAGTGGCAGTGCACACACATGCACTCATGCGTGGACACAGCACTCACACATGCGAACACATATGGGCACCACATATGTGCAACAAGCAGCACACGTGACTCCGAGAGTCCTCACATGTATGAGCAGCACACATGCGTGCGAACGGACATGTGGGCACGCACGTCTGCACATAGGTGTGTGCAGATGCACACACCACACACTCACGCATGCTGTGTGCATACACACGTGTGTGCTTGCACATGCATGCACACGCGTGAACACACACACACACAGGCCAGGGCCCCTCAGCAGCCCCTCCCCCGTGCAGAGCCCTCGGGTCACCTCCCTGCAGGAGATTTCAAAAGAGTCTGTTTATACAATTTCTAGTAAAGAAATAATTATTATAATCACATTAAGAGATTTGGCTGTAAAATTCCTGTAAAAGGGGTGGTTGTTCTCATGAGGTGGGTGGGGGTGGGGCGGGGGGCCGCGTTTGTTTTGCTTGTTTTCATCTCCTCGGCCCTGGGAAATGAAAACAGCTTCTTTTATGATGGATAGGCCCTTTTGCTGGTCCTTGACCTTCGGGGTGGATTTCTGCTGAGCTCGGCGGAAAATGCTCCGTGCAGTTGTGGCTCCCACATGTGGGGGGCGGGAGGGGAGCGGAGGGGGGCCCTTCCCAAAAACAGAACAACAATAACAGCCGGCGGACGCGGGAGCCAGGCCGGCCGGGGGCCTGGACAGTGTCCCGCTGAAACAGCCAGCAAAGTGGGGCTCGCTCTGGCAAACCAGCGCCTGGATAAGGCTCCGTTTCTGTGGCTTCCCCCACCTCCTCCTCTGGGGCACGCCTTCTCCAGAGTGCACCGGTGGTCGGTGGGGAGACCAGGGATCCCGGCGAGCCCCAGAGCCTGTGCGTCGGGCCGGGCTGCCCCTTTCCGGGGTCTGCACTCCCTCCAGCACCTCCCACCAGAGGGTGAGCCCCGGGGGCCCTGAGGCAGCTTAGGAACCCAGGGCGCTTAGGAACCCTGACCGCCACTGACGCTTCAGCTCGGCTCTCAGCCCCACAAAACCACGGAGCCCGCAAGCCCTGCCCGGAAGCCAGGGGGTGAGGAGGGCCCCGGAGCAGGGGATGACACAGGTCCCGGCTCCAGCGCGGTGGGAGTCCCCCTCTGGGCCCGGAGCAGGTCTGGCAGGGGACGAGGACACACCTGCAGTCTCTCCCCCTCCTCGGGTCAGCTCACAGAGGTGCGGAGTGGCCAGAGGCCAGGGTCCGGGCTGCTGGGCCCTGAGGTCCCCACTGGCTCCACAGCCTTCCCACCCTGGGGCCTCTGCTGCCCTCACCCCTGGGGTTTAGGAGGCCCTCGATTCTGTGGCGGGCACCTTGAACCGTGCTCCTGTGACAGCGACAGCCCAGACCGAGCGGCCCTGCTGCGGCCAGAGGATGCTGAGGGCGCCGTCGCCCAGAGACCTGGCCTCCCCACTCCCTCCCTTACGGAGAGGGAGCCCAGGCCCGAGGCAGTGGACGTGCCCACGGCCGTGCAGAGCTCAGGAGCCTGGGTGCTGAGGCTGCTCTCCACACCAGGGTGGCCGGTGGCCCGGGGGCCACACCCTTATTGAAGGGGAGGAGCCGGCCCGAGGGACACAGGTGGGGACAGTGCAGACGTGTGGGCCGAGCTGTGTCCCACACAGGCCTTGCTGACCGGTGACCAACGTCCCCAGGGTCCAGGGAGGGAGCGCAGGGCAGCACCAGGGTCAGGAAGGGCCAGGGTGTCTCCTGCCAGGGCTCTGGGATGGGCCCCTGTGAGCCGTCCTGCAGCCTCAGTGGCGTGGGCAAAGCCAGGCTGCCTGCTTCTTCTTCGAGCACTTGACGACCCGGGGCCGGGGTGTGGGGGGGTGGGCACTGGCGCTGCCAGAGCAGAGCCAGAGGCCACAGCTGACCCTGGCCCGTGGCCCCCAGCTGGCCCCTAGAGACACACACTCCTCCCCAGGCCGAGAGGCTGCGGGCACAGCTGGACAAGGCCCAGGAGGGGCTGGCGGCCCTGCGCCAGGAGCTGCAGGGCAGCGAGGAGAGCCGGGAGAGGCTGCACAGGGAGGCCCTGGACGCCCGCCGGGCACTGGAGGATGAGGCCCGAGAGAAGGACATGCTGCGGGATTCCAACACCGAGCTGCGGGCCACCATCCGCAGAGTCGAGCAGGAGAAGGCCAGGTAGGGCGGCCGCCCCACAGAGCAGCCCTGGTCCTGTTGAGCTGGGCCAGATGATGGTGAAGTGGACACACCAAGCGGACCCAGGGTGCCAGCTGCCCGTCCAAAGGGTCTACGGTGCTGGCCCAGGAGGTGGAGGCTGGGACGCCACCAGGCCTGTCCTCGCCCTCAGGAAGTTCCGTTCAGCAGGCAAGACAGGCCCCAGGTGGCCAGAAGGAGACGCCCAGGGCTGGGGAGCAGAGGGAGGCCAAGGACCTGGTCAGTGGCTCCAGGATGCCTACCAGAGGCAGGACAGCCTGGCCGGAGCTGCGGCCCTCCCTGGGGAGCAGCAGAGGTGCCGGCGGATGCTGGACACTGGGTCTCTAGGAGCGTGGCTAGAGGGAGGGGAGTGGGGAGAGGGGCTGAGACACAGCGAGGGGCCCGGCCAGCTGGGCAGTCGGACCCAGACAGAGGCGTGCCCCAGGAGGCTGGGCTTCGGCACACTCGAATCGGATGTGGGGAGTGTCTGGCTGGAGTGAGGCGGGCGGCCTGCCGGGTGGCCAGGACCGTCACCTCGGGGGATGCCGGAGCCCCCAGGGAGCTCCCCGGCCCAAGGTTGTGACCCTCCGCTCAGCTTTCAGCGTTCCAAGGAGGAGAAGGCGCAGAAGGTGCTGGTCCTGGAGGAGGCCCGGGCAGCGGCTCAGAAGGAGGCCGGCAAGCTGCGGGCCCTTCTGCAGGGGGCAGAGCAGGCACGGGCAGACGCCCGCCGGCAGCTCCAGGAGCTACGCAGACAGGTGAGGGGCCGCCCTGGAGCCCACACCCCTCCAGGAGCGTCCCCCCCCCCCACTCCCCAGACTTGGAGCCACAGCAGAAGGGCCCTGCTCGGACTCACGGGGTCTGGGTTGGGTCTGCCTGTGGGGCACATGGACAAGCCCCAAACCCATTGGCTTAAAACAATCATTCGGACGCCCATGGACTCTGAGGCCCAGGAGTGCAGCCAGGGCGCCACGCGGAGGGGACTCCACTCCACAGAGGGACCGGTGGGGGGGCTCTCCCAGCACATCAGGCGTCCGGTGGCTGATGCTGGCTGTCGGGGGGACGGAGTGGGCAGCTCCCGTGGCCCCGAGTGGCCTGGGTTTTTCCCGTCACGGCCGCCTCAGGGCTCAGGGTGAACAGATGGGTACTGCTTCATCCTTTAGCCTTGGCGTCCGAGGTCAGGGCCACTTAACACTGACCACCTTGGTCTCAAGCCCACCCAGGAGGGCCCTAGACTGCCCTTCAAAGTGTGCACACCCAGTTTTGCCAGACTTCTGCAGACAAATTGGTTGGTGAACTGTCTACTGTAGGGACGGGCACAGGCACCCTTCCTCACTCGAGTGGCCTCTGCACCAGCATTTTTCACATCTCTGGGCTCCACAGAGTGTCCTGGCTCCAGAGACGAGACACCAGGAGAGGGTGTGGAGTGGCAGAGAGAGTCAGCTCCAAGGGCCTGGTCTTGCGGGGGACACGGCACAGACCCCAGGCTGGAACTGGACTTCGCCTTAGCCTCCCTGAGTGCAGTCTGCTGCCCGGGAGGGAGGCTCTCTCCCGGGCCATGTGAGCAGAGGCAGGGGTCAGGGAGGCCTGGCACAGAGGCCCAGGCGACCCCATCGGTGTCGACCCCACACACCCAGGTGATGTCACTGGAGGCCGAGAACCAGAGGAAGAGCCAGGAGCTGCGCCGGATGCAGGTCCGGGGCGCACAGGGTGTGCAGCAGGGGACGCTGGAGCTGCAGAGGCTGGCGGCCGAGGCACAGGCAGCCAGAGAGGGCTCACAGAGGGAGGTAGGAGCCCAGCAGCGCCCAGGGCTTCCCATCTGGCAGGCGCGGGGCCTCAAGCTGGGGGACTGGCTGTCTCCACCCCAGCCTGGGCACTTCCTGAGGGGCTGTGGCGTCTCCGTTTATCCCCCATCCACTCATGAGTATTCAAAGGGCACCTTGCCTGAGTCCACGGAGGGACCATCCCAGGGGATGGGGGCACGAGTCAGGCCGCGAGCAGGGTCTGCCTGGGGCTTGCCCCACGCAGGCCAAGGAGGGCACAGCCTGGGGCCATCGCCCCGTCTGGCCAGGGCTGTGAGGCTGCCAGTGAGCTCTGCTGCCTGCCAGGACCTGCTCCGTGGTTCTGGGGTGTCCCTCCCCACCTGGGCTCAGGTGTCCCCATAGTCAGACAGGGGGTGGGAAGCAGGTCCAGAGCCCCCTAGCTGTGACATGCCGAGCAGGGGCTAAGGCCAAGCGGGCTGGGGAGTCTTCAGAGAGCAGGTGGGTCTGGAGCCCCGAGTCCCTCCCCCAGGTCCTGAGGCTGCAGCACACCCTGGTGGAGGCGGAAGCCAGGGCCGCGGCCCAGGAGGAGCAGCTGGAGGAGCGCCTCTGCGAGAGCCGGGGCACCGAGCGGGCCCTCTGGGCCGAGCTGCACAGCGTCATCAGGAAGCTGCAGCAGGCCAGCGGCACGGCCGATGGCCTCCAGGCTCGCCTGGACGGGGCCTGCCAGCGGCTCGGCAGCCTGCAGCAGGAGGTGGCCCAGGCCGAGGGTGCCAGGAGGGAGGCGGAGGCCCAGCTGGGCCGGCTGTGGTCCACGCTCCGCCTGGGCCTGGGGCTCCGGGGACAGAGCCCCGTGGCCTCCCCCAAGCGGCCCGGCTCCCCTGCCAAAGGTCAGTGTCGTCTGTGGCTTCAAGCAGGCTCCTGTCCCAGCTGTGTCACCCTCCTGGGGCATCACCCCCGCCCCCCAGGGCTCATGACCCTCGGGTTAGGGTTAGGGTTAGGAATCCAAAGGAGGGATGTCTGGGAGCAGAGCCAGCAGGAGAGAAGCGGGGGCCTGAGTCCTGTGCCTCTCCCCAGGCTCCCCATGGCCGGGGACGGCAGAGAGAAAGGGGGACGGGGCACCTGCGTGTCTGCCACCGCATCCCCACCACGCTCTCTCAGTCGTCACTGTCCTGCAGGCTCAGAGGGCGCCCAGGGTTCCCCTGGGCGGCAGAGTGCCAGCACCCCCGGCCGGTCCCGCTCGCCGCTCCGATGGCCCTCACCTGCCCCGGGAGACTGCAGCACAGAGGGGGCCGTGGCCTCGGTGAGGGACGCCCTGAGGGACTTGGCGCAGAAGCTGCGGGATGCCCGGCGGGAGCGGGAATGGGGGCGGGGAGCGGCTGCTCACGCGGTCTGCTGTCCTTCTGTCTGTCCGTCCTGGATCCACTGAGACCCTGGCAGGCCCCTGAGGGACAGATACAAATAAATACCAGCAGCCCTCGAAAGCCAGCTGCCCCACTGTCCAGGGCTGCCCTCCGTCCTCAGACCAGGCAGCAGTGCCCGTCCTCTGAAGAACCAACCCAGGAGCTGGCCAGGGCCCCCCTAGAGTGCCCCAGTGACCCCACCCTGCTGCCCCGGGGATCCCGCAGGGCAGTCCATGAGCTGCCCCCGCCAGATTCGCCAGACTCGAAGGGGCGAGGGTGGGAAAAGACAGACTGACAGTGACGGGGTCCTCCACGGACACCTGCTCCCCTTCCACCCCCACCCCACCCCCTCCCCGCCCGACCAGTGCCAGCCCCGGGGACAGGCTCCAGCCCCACACAGGCCCAGATCCCGGCGGGGGGCCGTCCCTGCAGGTCACCCTGACCCCACCTACGGGCCAGCTCCCGTGCCCCTGCAGGCCCTGCTGCTCCGCTGTGTCCGTCCCACACAGCTGGACACGGGACCCCAGCCGCCACTCCAGCCCTCGGTGCTCCCCTCCCCGCACCCGCAGGCCAGCCCAGCCGCCCACCGCCCTGTCCCGCCCGAGCAGCCATGAGCTGCCCCACCCCACCCTCTAGCCCGGTACTTGGCCCTCCACCCGCCCCCGCCCACCAGCTGCCCCCTGACCTTGGTTCTCCCGCCCAGGATGCCTGGCGCTGCCAGGCGGGGAGCCTAAGCATCCGGCTGAGCGAGGCCGAGCGTGAGCGCGCCCGAGCCCGGAGCCACGCGGGCAGCTGCAGAGGGCCTGGCCGAGGCGGAGGAAGGTGACCGCCCTTCTCCACCCTGCCCTGGTCGCCACTACAAGGTCCCCCAGAGCCCACCTCCTGGCACCACGAGGGTCTGTCCCGGGAGCTGCTCGGGCTCGGGCCACGGGGCCAGACCCCGGAACCAGTGCGCCCCCTACCCCGAGGCGCCCCAGCACCTGGCAGCTGGGGGGTCTTTCTCAGCCGTGGCTTCCCCGTCACAAGGCAGTAAAGTCCAGGGACCTCCAAGGCCCGCCCCGACCTGGCCCCCAGCTACTACTCCACGCCGGCCTCCTGCAGTCTCACCTCTGGGCATCCGCACTGGCTGTGCCTTCCGCCAGGAGCCCTCTTCCCCCCCCCCGGGTCCTCGGCCCACGTCAGCTCCTCAGAGGGAGGCCCCCTGCCCTGCTGGTCACCCCACCTCCTTTCTGCCCCCCTTCCCCCACTCCTGGGTCTGCCCAGGAGGCAGGCCCGGGCCTGGCACGGAGTCCAAGGGAGGGATGTCCGGGAGCAAAGCCAGCAGGAGAGAAGGAAGGGTGGGGAGGGGCCTGGAGTCCAGGCAGAGGGAGCTGGCACCCCAGACCTGCCCCCGGGGACCTTGACTATGAGGCAGGACAGGAAGGGCAGGGAATTTTCAGAGGGGGGCCTCTCCAGCCCCTACCATCTAGGTGCCGGTCACTTAAATAAACCAAAGCCTCAGTTTCCCAGCCTGTGCAATGCGAGGGGCCATCCCCGAGAGGCAGCCCCACAGACCCTGGGAGCCAGGTGAGCTGCCCCGCTTTCCCCACAGGCCGGCGCCAGGCGGAGGGTGAGCTGAGCGGCGCACGGGCTGCATGGGCCCTGCAGGAGGAGGTGTCCCCGAGGCGCGGAGGAGCGAGGCTCCAGGTGGGCGCACCTCACACCCCGGGGCAGGGGGCGGGGTGGGGAGGAAGGCTTCTGGGAGAGGGCGGGTTCCGTGTCCCCGCGGGCAGTGGCACTGGCTGTGCTGGGCTGGGGCAGGCGGCCCCTGGGCGTTGGGCCCCCACAGAGCTCGTCTGGGCCACCCTGGTGGAGCCGTCTTTGCAGTGGTCCCAGCCCTTATTTCACAGATTTGCAGACACTGAGTCCTGAGCAGGGAGCCACCCGGCCCCGGTGGCACAGTCGGCGAGGGGCCGAGTCGGGGGCAGACCCCCGGCCTCCCAGGTCTGTGCTTTCGGCGGCAGGCATAGGGTGGCGCTGGCCTAGCCTTGGAGCTCTCCAGGTGTGTGGGGTCATATTTATGCCGCCGCGGGACCGCATTTTCTTCTATGACACTCAGACATGGAAGGAGGTTGCACAGGGTGGACTTGGGTAAATATGCCACGTGCTGGCCTTTGGGGTGTGAAGGTGGCCACCGGGGTGAAGTTTTCAGGTGAGGATCTGGGCCTGGGGTGGGGGCCAGGCCTGGGCGGACGGGGGCTGGCCCGGACCCCCCTCACTGCACCCCACCCAGGCCCGCAAGTCCAAGGAACCCTGGGCTGTGCTAAGATCCCTCGGCAGGACAGGGCCAGGGCCAGGGCTCAGCCGGGTCTGGGCCGCTGCGGCTGCTTGAGGACCTCAAAGCACCAAGAACAGCACACCTGGCTCGGGGGGTACAGGCCCCAGAGGCGGCCACCCCCAGGTGTCAGGGAATCGGGTCCCCCGGCCCCATGCTGAAAAGACGAGGCTGACGGAGACGGCAGAGTGGAGGGGCTGAGGAGGACACGGGCTCGGGTCCAGGCCACCCCCTCCCAGTGCCTTGCGAGGAGGGACCTGGAGAGATGGCCTTGCATGTCAGCATAGCAGTGAGCCGGGCGAGGCCTGTAGGGCCCCAGGGGCAGCCGGCAGGCAGGCCTGCCCTCAGAGGGCAGGTGCGGACGCCAAGCCTGCGCTGACTCGCTCCATGTGGGGCTCGGCCTGGAGCCTGGTGGCAGGGGCCTGGGTCCCAGGTGCCCGGGTCCCAGGTGCCCGCTAGACCAGGAGCCTCTGAGGAGGGGCCTCCTGCAGGCGATGGGCAGAGAGCAGAGAAGGAGCTCAGTCTGGAAAACATTTGTGAGCTGAGAGGGGATTTCTGTTTCAAAGGCCCCAGTGACTGAAGCTGCTGGAGAGAGGCTCGGAGGGCTCAGTCCCAGCGCCCAGGTGCCTGGCTGGGGGCTTGGGAGATGCCCAGGAAGTGTGGGGTCTGAGGAAGCAGGGGAGGCGGGGCCAGGCTGTTTCATTTTACACGTATGTCCACATGTATTTGTTCCATGCGCATTTGAAAACAGTGCTTCCTGTTTGCAGGTTACACGTTTTGAAATATACCTATTAAACCAAACTTCACATCATTCAAATATTCCACCTTGATTCTGTCTCCTGGATTTATCGAAGCTAAGATTCATGTGTGGAATTTTCCCAAGACAGTTTTTTGGGGCAATGTCTCCTTTTATCTCTAAGGGTCTGTAATTTCTAGATCTCTCTGACACGCTCTCTCTAACGTTTGCTTACTGGTCTGGAGGCCTCTGTGCCCTGCTCCGTGCTATTTGTCTTGAATTCTGCTCTGCCCGACGCTGGCAGTGTCCCCACCATCTCCTGACCCTGGCCTCTGCACTTTGCTCTGTAGGTTTTCGGCCATCGTTGCATCAGCCTGGCTTTGGTTACAATCCTACCTTAGAGTCTTTCCCTTTTGCAGGAGAATTTGCCCCACTTACAAGTTTTGTGATAACTTATGCTCTGCTTTTCCTCCATCGCTGACGAGACACCTGCCCCTTTAACGACTCCTCACGACTTCCTTTTTGTCCTTTCACTGTGGGGTCATCTGCCCGCCCCTTCCCTCCAGTGTCTGCATCCTGGTGGCGTCCGTTGTCTGGTCTCTTGGTCACTGCTTGGGGGAGGGGGGGTGTTAAAACAGTTGAAGTGTTTTCCCCTAATGTTCGGTGTTAAGTGTGAAGAGAATGTGTGTGTCACCTGAGCTCAAGGACCTCCCACGGCCACCCCCAGCAGCAGGGGTTCTGCACCTGTGCCCTGGCTCTGCTCTGCTCTGAGGGCTCCCCTCCTCCAGCCCTGCCCCACCCGTTTCTTTCTCCTCAGCGCCCAGGTGGGGTCCCTGAAGAGCTGGTCCCTGAGTCTGAACCCCACCCCACCCCCTGCCCACATCTGCCGAGACGGGGGCTTTGTGCTCACAGCAGTCCCCGCCGGCATCCTCCTCTCTGACGGCCCAGCTGCGAGTCGCCATGGACGGCTGACTTCACTCCACGTGTGAGCCCCTGTCCTTGGCCAGAAGTCCCGCTGGCCTGCCTGCCTGCCTGCGGGGCTGGGCTCCCTCCGGGCTCCCACACTTGGGAGGCTGGGTCCACCCTCCTGAGGCTCCGGGAAGCGTCTCCTCGCAGCCGCGGGACTAGGCCCCGTTTCCCAGCTGTCCTCTGGACACCTTCTCATAGGCTGCCCGCCGCTTGCCCCCACCCCCCGCACCGGCCTATGGCCCTGTAATGGACTAGGCCCGCCCAGCTGGGTGCCCTCCCCTTGGGTGAACTCGAAGCCAATGGGCAGAGCCTTCATTACAGCTGCAAATCCCTTCGCCAATAACCTGACGAACTCGTGGGACAACACCGGCCAAAGGTCACGGGCCATCTCAGAACGCTGCCCTTCACAGTTGGGTTCTGTTAGACACGTCAGCTGAGCTCTTCATGAGCACAGATGGCTCCCTGAGTCAGGCTCAGGTCCCACCTCTTCTGAGCGGGGCCTGTTTTTCCTTAGATTTCAGGCGCCTTGTTTGCCCTCTGACCTCAGTGTCAGACGGTGTCAAGAAATGTGAGGGTGTTTTAGGTTATTGGAGCTGCTCCTTCCAGAGCGGGAGCCAGAGGGCCCGTTGATCTTTGAAATGTTTGCCCTGCGCGTGGGGAGCCCGCTCCGCGTGCAGGATCAAACCTACCTTCAGTTTATAGGAGTTCTTTCCACTTCGAAACCGTCTCTTCCCACCCCCCCTCCCTGCAACTCTCAGCCTCCCACCCTGCACTCTGGGCCTGCCCCCCTCGCTGACCTCGAACTTCACCTTCTCATCGCGTCTCCCACCAAGTCTGGGAGGACTTAGGGTCTCCGTGGTCTTAGCCGCTCTGCCTTCTCTCCCTGCCGCCCCACGGCCCCGGGCTGGCGCTGGTGTTTTCACCGCAGATGGCTCGCCCTCCGGCTCCCTGCTGGGCTCACCTTCTCGAGAACATCAGTTACCGTTTTCTGACACGATTCCCCTTTCCTGCAATAACTCTGTTCTCTTTTTGATTCAAGACCCTCCGATCAGATTCCGTGGACCGACTGCTCTCCTGAATCACAGTTGACCGCGAGCGGCTCACGTAGTGATTCTTTTCCTCCTTTTGAGAAGGGAGTCCGGTCTCATTCCCAGTTGGGGCTGCAGAGGAACCCATCAGGGGCTTCACGCGTCTCTGGCCAGATGTTTCACACCCCAAGGAAAGGCAGAGAGGAAGAGCCCAAGGGGAGACGTGGGGAGCAACGGCAGAGACAGCACTGAGGCCCCTCCAGAACTTTTCTGTTCCAGGAACAGGGAGGGTGACGGCCCCGACCTCAGGGCAGAGCTGCGGGGTTGTCCTCAGGCTCCTCCCCCTGGCACTTGCCTGCCAGGGGAGTGGGGGCCTTCCTGGTGCCTCCCCCACCGTGACCCTGGTCCCTGGAGGCCTCCCCTCCACACCCCCACTGCCCCCTCCAGCCCCGGCCTCTGAGGTGCCCACGTGGGGTCTCCACACGGGGCGCAGACGGCTCTGCTGGAAGTTGTTCACGTATTCTCTACCCCTGTTCGTTCTTCTGGTTGATCAAGTGTTGAGCAAACTGTGTGTGCTAGAATCTATCCATCGTTTGTCCAATTTTTCTAAGAATTCTGGCAATTCGCAATTATCCTATTTTTAGGCCACTTGCCTCCATGTGCTCTCCATCTTTTGGGAACCCTCAAAGTCCCTGGTCTCCAGCTGAGGGAAGTCTTTCCCAATTTTTGTAACCTGTTGGTCATTGCAGTGGGCGCCCGGGAGGGGGTTCAGACACACCTCAGTCACCGGAGGCCCCGGGCACTCTCCACTCACAGCCAACCCAGGCTGCAGCGTTTCCAGCCCGCTGTGGGCTCAGGATACGTGGCCACACCGCCTGCCGCCCACTGCCTGCGCCACGTCCAGGCCAGGCTGCCAGGCGGCCAGCGTGAGCTAGAGCGAGGCTTGCATTTGACAACATCTTTCACGCTCATGGACTGGATTTTTCCCTCGTTTCACATAAGCCAATGTGTTTGTCAAGAGAAAGTTAATTAAAAACATATTTTTCTAATTAAATGGTAGGCTGTGCTATGCAAACAGTAAGATTCTTGTTTGAGAGCAAATCCCTCCCTGTTTCCAGGGCTACCCTGGGAATTCAATAGATCAACAATGCAGAACCGAGCCCCAAGGTTAGGACACGCGCGAACACAGCCCCCGGGGGGCCTGCAGGCAGCTGGCAGGGGCCTGAGCCAGCGGCAGGCGAGGCGCGGAGGGGGGCCTGGCGCCCGCCCACTGGGAGAGACCGCCCGAGGCTGTCCTCGGACCAGCGCCAGGTCACAGCCTCGATGGCTCAGAGGGGCTCACGGCGTCCACCAGCACCTCACAGTCCCTCGCACACCCTCCCCTCCTCTCCAGAGAGCTCACCCCCAGGGCCCAAATCCAGCTTCAGTCCAGGTTCTAGAGGCGAGGTGGGGAGCCGCTCGGCCTTCTGGGCGCGCTGTGGCTGGAGCGCATTCCTGATACTTGTCCAAGAATGTCTGTGCTCCTTTAGGGCACCATACTTGTCAGATTTTTTGTGTGTTAAGAGTATTTTATCTTCATAAAAGGAATTGGTGAGCTTTCCATCTCTTTCTACTACCTGGGATCATCTAAATAGCCTCGGAGTTAAGCCTTCTTGAAAGGTTACATTGAACTCACCTGCAAATGCCCTGCCCCTCCTGTCAGCTTAAGTAATACATTTTCATTTCCTCTCCCAGCTTTTCCCTCGCTGTCTCTGAGTTTTTCTATCTCTTCTGGGGTCAGTTTTGGACATTTGGAAGTCACCCATCTCATGTTCAAGTGCGCTGCCAGGAACTCGCTCTTATGTTTGGCAGCCATTTTTCATTTTTACACCTGTAGTTAGATCTTATTTATATCTATAGTTAGATCTGTTTCTGTCCCTGATGTTGGAGATTTTTATTTGTCTCTCTTTAAGTTGCCAACAGTTCATCTGTTTTATTGGTCTTTTCAAAGAATCAACTTTTATCTCTTTTCTCCTTTCATGTGGTTTATTCGTTTCAGCTTTTATCCCTATTGACACACTCTTTGTTGTTGTAATATTTCTGATTTCTTCAGTTGCATGGTGCTGTATTTATGTCTGGGCTTTACTCTTTCAATAGTAAAAGCATTCAATGTTATTGTGTTTTCCCTCGTTGTGGTTTGGTATGTGCCCCCATACGTTGTTGTTGTTGTTGCTTTATTTACTTTTGGCTGCATTGGGTCTTCGTTGCGGTGCACGGGCTTCTCACTGTGGTGGCTTCTCTTGTTGCAGAGCACGGGCTCTTGGTGCGTGGGCTTCAGTAGTTGTGGCTCGCGGGCTCTAGTGCGCAGGCTCAGTAGTTGTGGCGCACGGGCTTAGTTGCTCCGCGGCATGTGGGATCTTCCCAGACCAGGGCTCAAACCCGTGTCCCCTGCATTGGCAGGTGGATTCTTAACCACTGCACCATCAGGGAAGCCCCCCAAAGGTTTTTAACATGAATTCTTTTCCTTTCTTACCAATCCTCTAGGAGTTTCCGCTTTTATTTCTTCTTTAATTCAAAGGTTGTTTAGAAGAATAAACGCTGCGCCTCTTCTTGCGGCTGTGTCTCGTCTTACTGGAGAGGGGGCTGCCTTTGGGGCAGTTATAATGTTTTGATCAGCTTCTGGGTGGATCTTTGCTTATGTTCCTGGTTTGTCGGTTGTTTCTTGGTTGTCAGTTGTTTGCTTTCTTGGTTCGGTTTTGTCTCTTTGTTTGTGGTATGTTTGGAGGGAAACTGGACAAGCTGATTGCAGAGTTTACAGGGAAGAATAGATGTTTGAGATTTTCTAAGAAATTTTTGAAATAGTATTGTAATACTGACTGTAACAGTAGCGTGGTCAAAGCAGCAGGGGTTGGCACAAGGGTGGACGAAGAGGCAAGCAGGACAGGGCAGAGTCCAGAAGTTTCCAGCTGTCCCTAACCGGCACCAGATCCCAGCCTCCTGTCTGGGCTACTGAGGCCCACTGTGTAAAGTAAGGCGCTGGGGTCCCCTTATATTGGAGCACTTCCCAGCGCTAGCTCTGTCCTGTGACTGGCCAGAGGGCTCGCGAGGCTCCCAGAGGGCAGGGCCAGGTGGCCGTGCACTGCTGCCCAGCGCTCACCCACACTGGACACTTGCCAGCCGATGAACAAATCGATCCATTGTCGCCAGTGGATGAAAAGGCTGAGGACCTGAACTCCGAAGGATGCGCTGGGGTTGGCGGCAGGCTCTGCTCTTGTGCAACAGGCAGGGTGCGGAACGTTGCCTCCGCCTGCTGTGCTGGTGCCTGAGGCATTTCTAGCCTCTACAGACCCCCACTTTACAGCAGCCCCCATACAGGGGGGCGGGGGGAGGGGTGGTCCTCACAGTTCTTCTCCCGTCCTTCTCATGCTCCCGACGAAAACGCTGTGAGATCGCATCACACCCGTCCGCAGAGGGGGAAACCAAGGCTGGGGGCTGGCCCAAGGGCACGCGCCGAGCCCTGCCTCCTTCCCCAGGCCCGGGGTGGAACCACAGAAGTTGGCGGTCAAGCCTCGTGCGCTCCTGCAGCTGAACCCCCGCGCTGAGCGCAGGCTTGTGACGCATGCACGGCCAGCCGCCCCCCATTCAGGATCAGGGCTCAGAACCAAAGCAAGCCAGCAATGAGACTGACTCAGTGGGGCAAAGGGAGATGTTCATAAAGGGTGCCCCGTTCAATTATTATGGTTCATTTGAATTCCATAAACGTTGAGTCACTACAAGAGGAGCATAATGCTTCACACGAGTGGTCTGGAGCCTCTTTAAAATACCATGAAATATTTAAGCCATATTTGAAGGAAACTTCTGCTTTTCTACGGGAAAATGTGTACAAACAGAAAACTGTAATTTCCAAAATTGTAAAGAAGGGTGAAACCTCAATTTTAGGTACAAGCATTGCCCTCCCTTTCCTTTAACTTTCTAAACTGACAGACCCAAAAAAGTTCCTACAGGGTCACGACACCTGTCCCGCCCTCACCCAGCCTGGGACGGGGGTGCCCGGTTGCTCCCCCTCTTCCTCTGAGCCAGTCCTCCTCTTGTATTCAGTGAAAACGGAGTGGGAGATGGATGCAAAGCCCCCTTAGACACACGGCTCCCGGGACACAACTGCTGGGTCCTTGTGAATGGCACGTGTTTGCTGGCCGAGACACAGAAACTTGAGGGCTGAGCCTGGGTGGGCCCTCGGGGGTCCCTGTGCCTTCAGGTGTTCCTGCTCTGGCTCTAGACCCAGTCTCCCTCTTCCTAAACAAGCACCTCTTTGCCCGCCACAACCCACACCCCCTCCTCTCTCTGCTGGCCCCATCTCCCCTCCCCCAGCCAGGATTCTGGAAGGGCTGCCCCTCCCCCTCTCCCCAGACCGTCAGCACCGCAACCTCCCGGGACCCACACAGACACAGAGATCACCAGCAACTTTGGTCCCTTCCAAAGGGTGCTTTTTGGGTCCATGTCTACCCGAGCCCCTGGAGCTTTCCGCACAGGGGCCCGACCTCTCCCTCCGATCTCCGCCAGCTCTCTGGTCCTCCCTGGGCCCAGTCTCCTCTTTTCTCTGCTCCGAAGTCCACTTGGCCTGGACCCCTCCTCCCCCCACTCCCTGGCCTTCGGTGCCAGGGCCTCCATAGCCACTTGGTCCTGTGACACTGCCCCCGGCGCAGTGACCCCCGGGAGACCCCTCAACGTGCTCCCACACCCACCTTCCCATCCCAGCAAGTGGGCTCCGGACACCCCGCACGCAGTCCAAGCCTGGGAGCCCTCGGGGCACTGCCTGCCCCTCACCCACCACGCAGCCCTCGGGCTACCTCTCCATTCCGTGGCGCCTTCTTCCACTTCTTGGCTCCTTGAGCCCAAGCCGCCGCAGGCTCCGTATGGACAATCCCGGGGCCCCCAACTTGCCTTCCTCCGCCCCCCGCTCAGCCCCCGCAATGGGCTGGACGCGGCTCCTGATTTTCCAGAGTGCTCTGTACCAAAGGTCACCACCACCTCCTGCCCACCAGACACTCGCGGGCAGGACGGCATCCGTGTGCTCCCGAGAATCCCCAGGCCCCACCGTGTACCAGCTCCAGCCCGGGGACACCACAGGCGCCGTCCTCGTGAAGGCTCAGAGAGGAGGGGTGACAGGGAGGGGGCGGCGCAGCGGAAGAGGGGGGCGGCCGGCAGCACTCCGGGCTCGGGCAGCAGGGGTGGGGAGGCCTGAGTCACGGGGGTACGAGGCGGGCACAGGGGAAGAAGGCTGCAGGTGGAGGGCGTGGGGGCTGAGCCCCACCCGCCCCGGGAGCTTGGGAGGACTTCGGGGGACTGTCGCGGTCTTTCTTCCAAGGGCTGGAAGCAGGGCAGGGAAAACGGATGTGTCTTCTGAGCCACTCTGACCACAGCGGAGAACCCGCCTTTGCCCACGCCGCCGGGCCAACAAGGCCTGCTTCTAGGACCCCTCCAACCCCACCCGTGGTTACATCGGAAACTGCCCGATCCGTGCACACGGCACTCAACCTGTTCTTGCGTCTTTGCCTCCCAGCCACTGCACGTGATCTGGTCAGACGCCAGGTGCCACAGCCTCACCTGCAGCACACCCCGGGCCGTGCTTCCAGGCGGCCTGTGCCTCCCTCTTCCAGAAGCACTGGACACGCGGCACCAGGCCCTGGACGAGGGCAGAAGGCACAGGCAGGGCCTGTCCCAGAGGGGGCGCTGCTAGAGGAGAAGGTCGCCCCCCTGGAGCGCAGGTGCGGGAGGCCCTGCAGCAGGTGAGGGGCCCCGGGGGGACAGGGCCGTGCCTTCCCTTTAGGAATCGCTCCCTCCGTGTGAAGGGGAGTCCAGGGAGACGCTGGAGGCAGGTGTCAGGCCTGGAGTCACCCAGACGCGTCCAATCCCCAGCTGACAGAGGGGAAACCGAGGCGGGAGGGGCACGCAGGGAGTCAGAGCCCCAAGGCCTCTCCCTGGTTTCCTGTTCCACTGCGGGCGCCCCTACGACAGAAGGTGGACTGTGGACACACAGCTCCGGGAAAAATAATCAGCCGAGCCGGGGGCTCAGCCTCAGGCCGGAGTGACCTGCCTACGCGCGGCCTCTGCCCGGCCCCTGCCCGGCCCACGTGCTCTGGCGGCGGCGGCGGCGGGCGCAGCGCGCGGAGAGGCGTGTCCTGCGGGAGGAGCGGCCGCGCTGCGCCCCGGGCGGCCCGCCTGCAGGGGGAGCTCGCGGTGCACCGGGCCCAGGTACCCGGATCCGGTGGATGGTCCCCGGAAGAGGGGGGTGGGGTGGAAGGGTGGTCCCTGGAGAGTTGGGGGTGGGGAGGCGGGGTATGGGGAGGGCCTCGCGGGCGTCCAGGCAGGGGCTGGGGGGCTGGGGAGGCACGGGCTTGGATGGGCTTCTGTGTCCCAAGCTGCCAGTGGGGAGTATGCCCGCCCTGGGCCTGTCCACCCGACTCCAAGCTCAGGGTCAGCCTGGCATTGGCAGGTCACCGTGTGGACCTCCACAGCCCTCCGGTGATTTTACCCCAACTCTACCTCTGCTGTCCTCGGGGGAGGACCACAGGTCATGGCAAACACACACATGCACACACACACACACGCACACGTGCACGCACACGCACACGCACGCACACACGCGCGCGCACGCACACGCACGCACACACACGCACACACACACGCACACACACAAGCGGCGTTGTTCCCAGTGTTTGAGCGCCAGTCCTGCCTGGAGCGGTGTGGCGTTGGCACACCGCCCGCCTCTGGGCCCAGATCCCCCGACCGCGGTGGGGACAGCCAAGGCTCAGGGGCTGCCCTGCAGATGGGAGCAACGGGAGGGTGGGCGTAGGCCCGCGCAACAGAGACCAGGAAGAGTGCCGGAAGCCCTGTCTCGTCACCCTTGCAGACCCAACACGGGCTGGGGTGCAAGACAGAGAACCAACCAAAGAGGCTGAATGAATGCAGGACAGGACAGGGCACGGGCCAGCCCAGAGACGGGCAGAAAGGATGCGAAAGGCAGGGAGGCCCAGGGGCCCACTGGTCAGTGATTCTGACAGCTGAACTGTCCCCAGGCGTGAATGGACCATCTCCACGTATGAAACGGGCCAAAGTGGAGGTATTTGGGTTGAAATCAGGGGTTGGGGTCACCAGAGCATCTTCCTGGGGCCCAGGTTAACTGATGGGGAAACTGAGGCTAGTGAAAGGAAATGACGTTCTTGGAACCAGGCAGAATGCCACCCAGGCCCCAACCCCAGCTATGGCTCTGTGGACCCACCCGGCAGGCCTGCTGTGTGCAGGGACCTCCCAGGTCACGTGGCCTGAGAGGCAGCTCCCTTGACCTCGATGTCCTGCCTCTGCCCCGTAGGAACAGGCACGACCCATCCAGCTGACCCCGGCGGAGTGCGAGGCTGGGCTTTGGGCCTGGGATTCTGATGCCCTCTCAACACCCCCAGGGGTGGGCAGGACAGGGAGTCCAGAGGGAAGACAAACCATCGGGCAGTAGGTGGAAAGCCTGCGCTGGGCTGGTGACCAGGCACCCGAGGCACCCATCCCTTCAGGCTCAGTGTCCCCACCTGAGCGGGGGGGTGGGGGAAGCAGGAGTCCTGGCAGTGGGGAGAGCTAGGGGCTCAGTCCTGGACCCCAGAGCAGGGCAGCCTTCCCAAGGCCTCTCTGGGGCGAGGGCATGGTTAGGTCCTGCTGCCCGGGCGGCCTGACAGGTGGTGGCCGGAGGCTGTGTGAGCACACCTGGGCAGAGGTCTCGCTGCCTGTCCCCTGGGGCCGGGAGCTGGACTCCCGGGACACAGCCCTCCCGGCGTGGCACGGATGACCGGGTACAGCTGCTGTCCCTTGCACCGCAACACTGGCCCTGGGCGGAGGTGTGGGTAGACCCTGCCAGCCTGGGCTCAGCTGTGTAAAGGGAACTGGGCCGAGAAGGGAAGCTTCGTCCCTCACGGTAGGTCCAGGCGGCAGTGTCCGGCCAGGGCTTCTCAGAGGGAGGTGGAGGGTCCGTGTTACATGGCTCAGCCCATGGACTTTGCAGGGGCCGCCTCAGGCCCAGTGGATCCCTGAGCTTGTCACTGTGCCATCTGCCTGCCAGGTCCTGCGCAGAATGGCTCTGTGAGGGGGCGGGGTTTGTCTGGGCCGTGCAGCCCAGGGCAGGAGGGCCTGGGCACCACAGGGGCCAGGCTTGGCCTCGCCAGCACACAGTCGTGGCCGCTGGGACGAGTGGTGAGGTGACAGTGCCCAGGGCTCTCAGACTTGGAGGGCAAAGATGTCGGGGGGGCGGGGCGTGTGGACACCAGCAAGGAGTGAAAAGGACAGGCTCAGGGCCAGAGAAGAGGCAGAGGCCACCGGCCACAGCAGGGGCAGGAAAGAGAGTGTTTCACTGTGTCAGGAGCAAAGTGCAGAGCTAGGAACAGTGGGGTCCCCACAGGGGGTGACGGCGGCACCCCAGCGCGGAGGGCAGGCTCCAGAGAAGACTGACCAACGGACCCCGAGGGAGGACAGCAAGGTCCCGCCCGGCGAGGAGCTGCCAGGCCTGGAGCCTCCAGGAGAGCCGCCACCCGGGTCACGTGTCCCCAAGCACATGGGGACACGTGTCCTGGGCAGGCCCTGGCCACCATGTGCACGCTGTCCAGCTCAGGTGGGCTCGGGGACAGGACGGTTTTCCAGAGGAAAGTGGCCAGGTCAGTGGGGTGGCCATGGAAGGCAGGGACCCTGGAGACAGAACTGGGGTCAGGACGGAGGCACAGAGGCCAGCAGATCAGGTCACTGAGAGCCAGCGGCCAGCTTGTCCACACAAGGCCACCTGCCCTCTCACAAAGAAGGGTTGTCCAGCCGGGCATGGTCACCAGGACCCTGCAGCTTCTCCTGAAGGGCAGGCCCAGTGCCAAGCTGGGGAAGCCAAGGGCTCCCGTGGCCGCTCGGGGTAGGGGGCCTGGGGGCTGGGAGGCTGAGATGGCACTGCCCCGGGCAGCAGAGCCAACCGTGGGTCCCTGGAGCCCAGATGGGGGAGGGGAGGAACAGCTAATGAGTTCCAGGAGGTCAGCTGTGAGGGGCCCGAAAACCCATAAACCCTTTATTGGTGTCTCAGGAGGGGAAACCCGGATGCGGCCGTTTATTTACTTTGGATTTCACTTTTCTCTTCTCTTTTTAACATGCACGCCCAGGAGTGTAACTGGATTTTTAAAGAAACAGGACTTCCTTTCTCAGTGGAGGGGCACCCTTTGTTTTCCTCAGTCCTGAAGAAGAAAGGGTTCCCTCCTTCTGTAACACGCTGGACACTGCCCCCGTCACGTTGCGCTCGAGACCGATCTGCCATGTCCCAGGGCACCCCGAGAGACCAGGCCCTGTCCAGCCTGAGGGCAAGAGGACAGGCCTGGGCCTCCAGCGGCTGGGACTGACCAGTGTCCCGCCCGGCCCAGAGCTGGGGAAGTGGACAGGTCTGGTCTGGGGCCCAGATTCCCAGCCTGCCCCAGTGGCTGACGGGCCAGGCCTGCCCTGAGTGTCAGTTCCTTCCTCCAAAGGGACCATCCACAAGGGGGCAAAAAGGAGCCCCCAAACCTTCCCACCAAAAGTGTTTGTTTCATTGGTCACCCAACATTCATCCCCAGTTCTTCCCCCCGTCCTATGCCTGCATGGTGAGGATGGGGGCCAGGAGGGGGCTGTACTCAAGCAGCGGGCCGTTCCAAGGAAGACGGGCTGTGGGGACAGGGACACAGAGGACACAGGCTGGCTGGGACCTGGTCAGGGAGAGGTTGGGGCCTGTGAGCCAGCTGCAGGCGCTGAGGTGCAGGGGCGCCAGGATGCAGCGCGCAGAGGCTCCCTGAGGCTGGGAGCGGCGCTGCAAGGGCCTGGAGGTACCAGGAGATGCAGCTGGCCCAAAGCAGGACAGCAACGTGACTGGTGGTCCCCCCTCACTCTCATAGCAGCCCCACATGCTGGATGGCCCAGGCCACTGGGCATCCTGGCCAGGGAGCACCCTCCCCCGACCCAGCCAGCTCTCAGGGGATCCAGAGCCCCTCCCGGGGGCACCTCACGTGCTCTCCAGGGAAAAGGCTGGCCTGAGCTCACACCCCCCCCAGAGACTGTGGCAGGTTCTGCTCTTGTAGACAGAGCTGAGGAGGGAAGGGGACAACGTGAGGGCGGGGGCCGAGAAGGAGCCGCTGGACCATACCTGCCTGCACCAGGAAGCGGACAGGGCCCTGAGGCAAAACCAGCTGGGCTCCATGCACCCCAGTCTTGGGAGTGGGCCGGGGCCTGGGGCTGGGGGTGTCCGGGTGGGTGTGGGTCCCAGTGCTTCTGTCTCGTGCTTGGACACACATATGCACACGCCCAGATGGGAAGGGCAGGCTGGACCACTCCTACACAGAACAGGTGCGGAGACGCAGCCCCAGACAACAAAGGGGTCCACCAGGGCGACACCTCAGGTCTCAGGGCTCCATGGGCCCCGTGGGAGTGGGGGGACCATCAGGGGACCGTGAGCCAGTGCATGGACCAGAAGGGGGGGGAGTGTGGGAAACACAGGGCCAGGCAAGCCTACAGGCAGGTGCAGGGGCTGCTCCCGTGTGTTCTGGGGTATCTCCCCTTTCACCACTGGACAGACCTCCTATCGCCAGACAAGGAATTGGCAAGGGAGGTGGGGGCAAGAATGAGCCTGCGATGCCTCTGGGACCCCCGGTCCAGCCAAGTGGAAACTAGGATGCCATTAAAACAGATGTAAGGCTCACCTTGCCGGCCTGTGGGTGGGGCTCCGAAGCAGACAAGGCCCGGGGGCCGAATGTGTTTACGAAACCCTCCGCTCACCTTCCGGTCCTGTCCAGGCCCCGGGCTCCAGCAGAGGGCAGCCGGGCCAACTGGGGGTCCCCAGGGGAGGGCTGGACGCGCCTGTCCCTGGACTCTGCGCAGCCCTGGGTGGGCAGGCCACAGTGAGGTGCCTGGGGTCTCCCCTATGCCCAGCGGCTCCAGGAGCTGGCCACCCAGCACCAGCGAGACCTGGTGGTGGAGGCCGAGCGGCTGCACGGGGCCCATGTACAGGCTGCACAGGCCCTGGCGTCCCGAGAGAGGACCCACCGGCAGCGGGTGGAGGTGCTGGAGAAGCAGGTGGGCGGGGACCCAGCGCCCGGCGGGGGTGCAGAGGGAGGGGAGGGTCCCTGCGCCCGCCTGGCCCCAGCCCGAGGTCCTCCGGCAGCGTTACTGCCCGGTGGGCTCCAGGCCATCCCCACGGGACCCCACACTACCCTCCGTCACTCCCACACCTCACTGAGGGGCGGAGGGGCATTCTGGGCGGGTCACCACCCTCTCCGTGCCGCCATCGCCCCCCATAAAGAGGGGTGAGGACAGTCCCTCAGCCGGTGGCTGCTGAGTGTGAAAAGTCCAGATGGTGCCTGGCGCGTGGCAGTCCTCGCGGCGGTGGCCGCTGCGCTGTCCTGCGGAGTCAGGGACGCGGGGGCAGCAGCGCACGGGGGGGGCGGGGCAGTAACAAAGCAGCACAGAGCCTTGAGTGTGTGCCTGTGCTGACCACACCCCCCCACGCATGCATGTGCACAGACACACCCACACAGACACACACGTGCGCGCACACATACACAGACATGCCAGCCGGGGCTGCCCCGCGGGCTCCCAGCTCTCTGCCTCTGCCTCGGGGGCGCTGCTCGATGAGGGAACAGAGGAGGGAACTGAGACGCAGAGACATAAAGTGACGGCCCACTGCCACCCTGAGTTGGTGTCCCTGACCCTCCAAGCCACGTTTGCTCGATTTATAAGCCCAGGAGCATTATTTCCTCATTATTCTGAGTGTGTTCATGGCTGAGTGGAAGGAGGTCCACCCACTGTGAGTGGTGGTCACCCGGGTCCCTAAGAGCCCACGGGGGGGGGTGACCCTGATCAGAGGTGGGGCCCTGCACGCCCCATCTGGCCTCTGGTGAGTCTGTCTGTCTGCCGGGGTTTCCCTCCACGCACACCGCCCCCTTGGGAGCCGTGGACCGCGGCCTCCCAGCCCTTCCGGTCACGGAGCTCAGCCACGGGGCCCGCCCGCCCGCCTGAGCTCCTGCCCTGTCCCCAGGTGGCCAGCCTGAAGGAGCCGCGGGACCAGGAAGTGCAGCAGCGGCGACGAGCCCGCCTCGGCCAGGCCTTCCAGGCCAAGGAGTGAGTCCGGCTCCCGACCCCTGGGTGGCCCGGCTGCCGCTGCCCTGACCGGCCCGGCAGCAGAATCGCTGCTGGGGAAGCGACGCCTCGTGCTGCTCAGCCGGGGGGCCGAGCTCGAGGGGCACCGGGCCAGGGAAGCCACCACCCGTGCCGCGAGTCAGTGGGCACCCTCTGATCCCCTGACCACAGAGCTCCCCCAGCCCTTGGGACCCCCGCCTCCGGCTGGCGTGGCCCGAGCTCCGGGGCCGCTGCTCTCCGACGCGCCCCTCCCCGGCTGCACGGAGCCTCCCGCGGCCGGCATCGGCCCTGGCACCGATGTGGATGTGCTGACCCGGCCAGACCCCGGCGGCCAGGCCCCAGCAGGCCAGCTTCCGCAGCCACGGGCTGCATTCCGTGCCCTCAGCTCTGTAAACATGGGGAAACACGTGGAAAACATTTCCACCAACTGAAGCCAAAAACATAATGTCCCGCAGGGCCCAGCTACCACATCCCTGCGCACAGAGGCGGCAAGACCTCCGTATCCAGGAACTGCAGGGCCGTCACGGTGGCAGGTGGCTGCAAGTGACTCAGAGTACAGTCCCCCCCAACCCCCCACCCCACCCCCCGTGCTCCCCGCCCCGTGACTCACTGCCCGTGAGAGGCATCAGGATGTAAACGTTAAAGTTGTTAGAGAACCACCCACTTTCCCAGCCTATAAACTCTGGGAAAATTCCTGCGGGAATCCAGCCCTGGTTGCCACGGAGACCGAGGCAGCCATCTTAGGCCGATGCCTGGTTCACCTGTTAGCATTTTCTCTCTT
Source organism: Monodon monoceros (assembly GCF_005190385.1). Lineage (NCBI taxonomy): Eukaryota > Metazoa > Chordata > Mammalia > Artiodactyla > Monodontidae > Monodon > Monodon monoceros. The sequence goes on along the minus strand of NW_021703772.1, from coordinate 837,577 downwards.
TTCCCCCCCATGAACACTGGTCAGAGTGATTTGTTTCCTCTCCAAATGGCCTCTTTTGTTTTGTAAGTGACGTGTTTACAACATCTGCGGGGCACCAGCCAGCCCAGGAAATTCCTGCGTCCGCAGGTGCTAGCCACCACCCCCAAACACCTCCTCCCTCCAGGACTCATGGGGGTGAGAAGGGCCAAAGCTCCTGGAGCCCACCCATTCCAATCACGATCCCGCACTTAAAATAGGCTGTCCTGTCAGGCCTTCCTTTCTGACTGAACCTAGTAACGAAGTTGCCATATGTTGTGAACTGCACAAAAAATAGGTTTCATTCTGCCTGTCAGCTCTGCCTGATTATTGGTGGCTGTGTTGAGAAGGATTCTGAAGTTCAGCCCAGACTCAGAGGGGAAGAGCATGGTGACCCATTAACAACGCTGCTCCGGGCGAAGGAGGCGTTAGTGGTGGTGCTCGCACCCAGGTATTCACCAGCTTGCAGCGGCCCATTGGAACGCATAGCAACCCAGCGGCTGCCCCCACCATTGGAGAGCCTGGTACAGACAGGAAGGGTAGGGCCGTGAGACACACACAGCTCTGATGCTCAAGGCCTGGCATTTAGTAGGCAAGTCCTTTCCCTTCCTCCTCGACCCGGCGACCCCACGACCCAGTAGGCAGCTCCCTTGTGGAGAAAGGGCCTGAGGGTTGGGGGGTGGGGAGGAAGGACCCGGAATCTGGAGATTGACACTTGGAAAGTGTCAACACTTGCCTCTCTTTGGTGACCACTGGTGTCTCAGCGTCACACCTTTGGGACTGAATCTCCCAGCACAGAGGAGGTGCCTAGTAAATGTGCACAGATGAAAGAGGAATACACCCCAGATGCAAAAGGGGTCGGAAAGATTTCTCAACATTGAAATGAGGGCCACGCGCTATTTGATCAATGTTCTTGCTGGTGATTTCTGGACCCTCCTTGCCCAGACTGCTCCCGGGAGACGCAAGATTTTTTATATTTCAATGAAAGTTCAATCAGTGTAGGAGACGCTGTTTTTACTTGTTCAACATAAAGTTGTATACTTAGGAGAAAGGATTTTTCTGATGGAGATAAACTGCTGTTTTCTTAAACATTTCCAATGGCAAGCGTGTGGCTTCCGTGTGAGAGCCTTATGGCCGCCCGCACCCACGTGTGCACTGCTGTGTACCCTGAACCAGGGCCCCCCATCTCTGCCGCAGTGAACCAGCTGCACCAAGGCCCCATCCATCCTCACAGTGTAGTGACCACGCCGGGTGGGCCTCCACAAGAGCCAGATCCTGCCTGCCCCTCCAGGCCCTGTGACCTCCTGACCTCATTCCCGGAGCAGGTAGGGGTCTCCCTGGGGTTTCACCTACGTGGAAGCCCCAGGTGCTCGGGGCGGGTGGGAAGGAGAGAGTGGGAGGAGGGTGCAGCCAGGCAGCCTCCACCACCAGCAGCCCTGCTGGAGCCCCCGTCCCAGCCCTGCAGGGACCAGCCGGCCAGGCCAGGTTCGCTGGGGGAAACGCTCCCCACCTTGGCCGGCACGGGGTCCTGGGGCTTCCCGAGGTCGGCTCCGGGGCTCCCCATCTAAACTGCATACACACTCAGGCCCTAAATTAAAATGTCACAGGCCTGTTGGGGAGTCTCGGGTTTCCTGGCCGCAGAACACGAGCCTGCTTGATAAAACGATTTTGGTTTTGATAAATGTGGACTTTCTGTGGCCAAGACAAAGGCACCCTTGAGTCTGGAGGGGAACCTGAAACAGCACATTGCTGAAAAGTATTTCCTGATAATATTTTTAGCACCTGGAAAAAAAATTTTTTTTTCTCTTTTTCGCCTGTGAGCTGTGTGTGTGTGTGTGTTTGAATGTAATACCCAGCATGGTGGTGCCTCCTGTTAACCCCCAGTCTCCCAAATGGGACTGCAAATGGCCCAGGGTGAGGGCCGTGGAGGGTCAGCAGGCCTGTGCCTGGAAATGCACAGCCTCGCTGGGGGTCGCAACCCAAGGTCTGCCTGCCGAGCACCACTGTGTGCCCCGGGCCCCTGGGGCAGCCCTGCCCCCTACAGGCCCCCAGGTGGACCCAGAAGAGAGCCTTTACTAGGGTCCCCTGAGGCATGTGCTCAGGAGAAGGTCAACAGTGCACCGGAGGGACCTCCTCGGCCTAGGCGGCCTACTCAGAGAAGGAAAGTGCAGCTGGGGGGAGGACGGGGCGTGTGCCCCCTCCCACCCCCTGCAGGAGGTGCGCCAGTCTAGGAGGGGGTCAGAGGTCAGCCTGGACAACCCACTGTCCCCAACTTCCCCCCCGCCCACCCCCCCCACCCCCCGCTGTGGTTTGGTGCAAGCTGGGAAGTTCTGCCCCTTCTCCCTGTCAGGGAGGGGCCACCTGCCCTCCCCCCTGAGGAAACAAACAGGAGAGGGCTTTCGCCTGGGCCCCAAACCCACGGCACAGATGGCAGAGGGCTGTCAGGTTCCCACAGAAAACCCACAGATGGAAAAGCACGTCCTCCTGGGCTCCCACCAAGGTGACCAGCCTGCTGGCAGCTCTGCCCTCCGGGCTGCACTGTTGGAGGCCGTGTCCTGACCCCACCGGGATTTTGCCAGTGAGGTTCACGGACCCTCCCTGTCCAAGGAGGGTGAGGCTGCCACACCCTCCTCCGACCTTGGCCATGGTTTGACCACCACGCTGCAGCCTGGCTCAGGGCTTCCCCCCACCTCCCCACTCAGCATCTGAGCCAGCGGGGTGCCAGGCTTGGCTTGTCCTCACGAATCAGCCCCCACCAGCACCCAAGAGCAGAGAGGGTGGAGAGCCCCCGGGGGTCGGGCCCTGCTCTGGGCCTAGGGACCAGAGGTGGCCAGATGCTGGCCCCCTCTGGAGGACAAACAGAGTCTGACTCTGAGAGCAAGTTCCTGCGGCAAGAGAAGGGCTGCGAAGGCCACAGGCTGGAGACACAGAATCTGAGTTGTGGGCACTCGAGGGCCTGCTCCCACCCACAGGGCATCTGTCCACTTGCCCCCAGGCCGGCGTGGACCAGCCTCCCCGACGGAAGGCTGTTTTACCGGGAGTTGGCCCCAGACTTCTCTTGCTGTGAGGTTTCCTTAGGCCCCCAAATCATCTCCCCCCACATTTCTCCTGATGTGGCCATGCAGGGCAGAAACTGCTTAATGCCCTGAAGTAGCCCAGGCCAGAGTCCTCCTCACATACAACCAGATGGCAAGCCTCAGAGCTGGGTGGGCAGCATGAGGCTGGCCTCTGGCCACTTCCAGAAGGGTTCATCCGAGCACTGCTCCACCAGGGTGGCCCCCGGCCGACGACACGCTGGCAGGAGGGTGACCTGGTCCCCTGGGGTACAGGGGCCTGAAAGGACACCCAGGAGGCCTGCCCCCAGGCCCAACAACTCACGCAGGCCTGAGGGTCTGTCCTGGAGCTGCTTTGTGGACAAGGCACCTCCTCTGGGCCGGCCCCACACGGGCGGCTGGGGACCCACGGAAGAGGAGGAGGATGGCCCTGGCCGCAGGGCACGCCCGCAAAGCCCTCTCCTTGCTGGCCAGGCCACCTCCGGGGGGCTCGGGGCCCCGCTTGGCGCTTTAAGAGCCGCCTAATTTGCATGGCCCGGCCCGGCCCCGCCCAGGTCCGAGTGACCGCCCGGTTGGATATTTAAATCGCGGCCGTAGGGGCGGGTCCGGCTCCGAACGCGGTCCCGCCCGGCGCCTTCCTCCGCGAGAGGCGACCGGAGCGCGGCCCGGCCGAGCGGCAGCGAGCGGCAGCGGGACTCCGAAGTCCACCAACGGCGCGGCCGCGCTCCCCGCACGCCCGGCCGGCCGGCCCTGCGGGCCACTCCCGACCGCGGCCTCGCTCCTGCCCCGCGGTGACCGCAAGCCCCGCTGCGTCCCCCTGCGGCCCCTCCTCGTCGCCTGTCCGTCCCCGCTGTGTCTTCGCTGTGTCCCCCGCTCCGTCCTTCTCTGTCCCCGTTCCGTCCCGCTGTGTCCCTCGCTCCGTCCCCGCCCGCCGACCCCCGGCGATGCCGCGCGGCGCCACCTGGGCGCTGCTCTTGGCCGCGGCCCTGGGGCTCGGGGCGCGCGGCGTGCGCGGCGCTGTGGCCCTAGCCGACTTCTACCCGTTCGGCGCGGAGCGCGGCGACGCCGTCACCCCCAAGCAGGACGACGGCGGCTCCGGGCTGCGGCCGCTCTCCGTGCCCTTTCCGTTCTTCGGCGCCGAGCACTCCGGTCTCTACGTGAGTAACCCGAGCCCGCGGGGGGCGCCAGGGGGGTGCTGCGCCCCGGCCGCTGCCCGCCGCCCCGAGTCCCGCCGCCGCCGCCAGCAACTTGGCACCGTGGCGGCCAGAGGTGGAATGAGGACAGCGCTTCCTCCCTCCGGCGGCCAAGGCCGGACAGCGGCCCGCGGGAGCGGCGGGCGGGGTTGGGGGCCCGAGCTGCGGCCCGGCCACCTTGGCGAGTGGAGCGGGGCGCGCCCGGCCCTGGCCCCTGCCCCTGTCGGACCGCCTGGGGCTTGGGCTGCGGGCACTAAGCCTTGTGCCCCTGCTGGGCCCAGCGCAGCGGGGTGAGGGGAGGCCTGCCCCGTCCCGCCCCGTCCCGGTTCCTTCACAGACAGCAGTGTAACAGCAGGCGGCTGCTTCCTGGGTCCTCAGTTTCCCGAGTGGGGCTCCTGGCCCCTTCAGTTCCTCACTTGGCCTGCCGAGCTCTCAGCCCCTCCCAGGGCCACACGGGCCCCGCCCCCAGTTAACACCTGAGGCCCACTTGCTGGAGGCTGGGACGCGCCCAGACTTTCAGGGGTGCTGTGCGAGACTCAGCAAGCTGGTCCTCTCTGAGCCGCCCTTTCCCTCTCCCTCTCCTCCTGAGCCTGGGGGCTGGCCACTCAGGCCCAGACCTTCAAACAGGACTCCCAGAGGGAGCTCAGGAGAGCGGGGACAGTTCAGGCTGAAGGACAGCAGAACCCCCCCCCGGGGGGACCCGGGGCCACTGAGGGAACGCAATGTCACGCCTCATTGCTGCATCGAGCATTTACTGGGGGGGCACCGTGTGCTGTCCTCTGAATCCCAGCTAGAAAAGTGCCGGCACCCTGTACCTCCAACACCATCGCCCCGCCCTCTGTCACTTCCAGCACCACCTCCACCTCCCCCCTCCACCGCCCATCAGCACCACTGCCTGCACTGTCACCTCCCCCATCAGCCCTGTCACCTCCCCCATCCACACTGCCTCTCTCCACTCAACCCCAGCGCGGCTGCCAGTACCACTAGCTGCCCTCCCACCACAGCCCTTCCATCGCCAGAGGTGGGAGGGGCAGCCGTTCTCTCTGTAGGTGCCACCCAGTGCAAGTTCCTCCGGGCCAGGACTTGGACAGAGGGGCAGGACTGACTTCCGGAAGTATGGGGCTGGGGGCAGAGCTGTGCTCAGGGTCTTCGGGAGCCAGGGAGGCCCATACATCCTAGAAGGGGGAAAATTCATGTTGGCACCGCCTTAACAGAGCCTCTGTCCAAATGCTCCTTGAGCATTCGGGCCAGGCTCAACCTCCTCACCCCAAGTCACAGGTGAAAATATTGTTAAAACGGCTCACCAGACACAGCCTCACCGAAAACATCTACCCCTGCCAAAGCGACTGGGAGACGCGGTTCTAAAGTGGAGAGATGTGCTAGCAAAACAAACGGTTTCATCTGAAACCAGCACGTGGTTCCTCGCAAAACCTGTGTCTCCATAAGAGCTCTTTCCTGAAAAAAGCTATCGTCTGACAAACACCTGCCCATGGCGACTTAGGGAGCCCACTTCACCTCTCTTCGCTCAGTAGGAAAGACAGTGGAAACCTTGAGGGCCCCGGACACCTTGCCTGAAATAATGGCCAGGGCTCTGTGGTCGAGGAGGGAGCAGGGCAGAGGGTCAGAAATGAGGCCAGTTAGAGAAGAGAAGGCATTTATTCCGAAGCAAGTGGGTCAGACCGGTGCATCCCAGCCCGCGCAGCTGAGACGATGCTTCTCTGCATGGCCCTGTCTCTGACCCTCGTCCAGCCGGGTGCGGCGTCAGCCAGCCCTGAGGCCAGGTGCCTGCATCCGGCCGAGTGAGGACCCTCCAGGGCTGGACACACCGGCCCGATGCCTGGCAAAGAGCAAGCTTGTGGAGTGAATGGACACACGGGTGAGTGAATGGAGGCCTCGCCGTGACCCTGCGTGAAGATCAGTGCTTTCTGATCAGAATCGACCCTGGCAAGGACTTGGTCCTGCCGCGTGCACGGTGGCCTTCCTTCTAGAAAGCCCCGTCGTTTTGCTTCTTTCTCACGCCGTAGCAGCCATATGTGGTGACTTGTAAGGCTCTGAAAATCGTTAAGAGTCCCTTCTGAACACAAACCAGGCCGGCCCTGCTGGTGGGCATGGAGCGCGGCAGCTGAGAGGGAACTTTCTTGCAGGGAAAAAAGCTGGACAAGTTCACAGGTAGAGATGGCAGCTGTGCTGTGGCCTGCAGGCCCAGCCGAGGTGCAGCGTCCGCTCGGGGCGGCCATGGGGACTGAGAGGCCGTGAGGCTGGCCAGCGGTGGTGAGGAGCCCCCGTTTCCCCCCAGAAGCCCCCAGGTGCAGCCCCCGCCAAGGGTGGGGCCTGGGGGCTGCAGAGGAAGATCTTGGTTTATTTGGCATCAGGAGCCCCAACTGGCAACCTCAGGGAGCACTTCTGCTCCTTCTTCGGGGAAGGAGTGCCAGGTGGGCAGTGTCTGCGAAGGTGCTGGGCACGCTGAGAGGGTCCACACGTCTGTTACGAGGGTGCAGTGGCCGAGACATGGGTGCGGGGTCTGCCGGCTGTGTCTCCAAGGCTGGGCTGCTGGGGGTGATGCACAGGGTGGTACCCGCCTTGGTGTGCCTTCCATCCTTCCCCTGCTGGCCCCTCACGCACAGTGCTGTGACACCCTTGACCTCTGAATCTTGGGGACTCTTCCTTGTTCTGGTCTTTTGGAGCACCTTGGGGCCAGTCACGGAGAGCCCCGAGTGGGAAACGGGAAGGGTGTGGGCCCGGGGCGGGCAGTGGCACCTCTGAGCCTGGGGGAAGACGTGTTGACAGTTGATTTGACCTGAGCCCTGGCCAGCAGCCCCTCTCTCTAGTGTCCCAGGCAAGGCTGGCTCCACACCTGGTGTCTGCTCATCCGCTGGCATCCCCACCGGGGGCAGAGTCCCCGCCCAGCCTCTCCCAGACCGCCTGCCCAGGGGAGGTCCGCAGGCGGCCCGGGACCGGTGGCTGGCCGGTTCCTCCGAGAACCCCGGCTTCCCCACCTGTGCAGCCCGTGGCACCTTTCCAAACAAGACAGTCAGCTGGCTGGCCACCAGCTCCGAGCCATCTGGAAAACCCACCCTGACCCACAGGACAAAACCAGTGAGATGGAGGCAGGCCTGGCAGTGGAGCTCGGCTTTTCTGACCTGAGGAAGCCCCCGCAGAAACGCATGAGCCCCCTGGCTGGGAGGAGAGGCCGCAGCCTCCAGGGGGCAGACAGGGTCCTGGGCAGGCCCCTCCCCACCCTCCCTTCCTGCTGGTACCTGGGGAGGAGCGGGGCACAGGCAAGGGGCTCAGAGCTGGAGGTGGGCAGGGGTCGAGGGAGGGTCCTGGGTGGCCTGGCAGCCCCACGTGGGGGGAGAGTGCCGGGGCGAGATCCAGGCTGGCCCCTCGGCCTGGACCTCCCGGCAGCCCGACGGAGGGCGGGCAATGCAGTCCTCCCCGGCCCAGAGAGGAAAGTGGGCCTCAGATGCAGGCCCAGGGCCCTCAGGACTCCTGCGTCCCGCTGCCTCCTTGCTATTCCACCCCAGCCGTAGTGCGGCCCAGACAGAAGTCCTGCTTCCTCGGCCATCCTGGGAGCTCCCCTGAGACCCCGCCTCGTTCCCACTTGGTCAGAGCAGGCAGCTGGGCCTGCAGCCCTGCCTTGGAAATGCTCCCACTTCCCAGAACAGCCACCCCGCTGGCCTGGGCGCGTGCGGCACCTCCTCGTGGGCCTCCGGCTCCTGGCCCTGCCCCTCCAGCCTATCCGTGGGGCGGCCGAGGGAGCCTTGCCCAGTGCGAGTGAGACCTTGCCTTTCTCTCCTGCCCTTACCCAGCCCCCCTGGCCTTGGGGCTGGGCCCCGTGTACCTGTGCCCCCCCATCCCCCGCCAGACCCCTGGCCTTGGGGCTGGGCCCCGTGTACCTGTGCCCACCCCGTCCCCCGCCAGCCCCGCTGGCCCTGGGGCTGGGCCCCGTGTACCTGTGCCCCCCCGTCTCCCGCCAGCCCCCCCTGGCCCTGGGGCTGGGCCCCGTGTACCTGTGCCCCCCGTCCCCCGCCAGCGCCACTGGCCATGGGGCTGGGCCCCGTGTACCTGTGCCCCGTGTACCTGTGCCCCCCGTCCCCCGCCAGCGCCCCTGGCCTTGGGGCTGGGCCCTGTGTACCTGTGCCCCGTGTACCTGTGCCCCCGTCCCCCGCCAGCCCCCCAGCTCCCTCTACTCCAGCCAATACAGAACAGGTCACCCTCAGCCACTGTGCTTGCTGCCAGCTCGGAGCCCCTCCCAGGACAGGCAGGTCTCCTCCCCTGAACGGGCCCCATTCCCCCAGCCTGGTCCCTGCGCTCCCCGTGTGTCGCTTCTGACCCCACCTCGGTTGTTTACCCTGCACGGGGTGTGTGCCCCGCGAGGCACATCAGTACACGGTCCTGGCACCCACGTGTGTTTGACTGTATTTGGACGTCGTGATGGCGGATGTGGACGTAGGTGTGTAGGTGCGTCTGCCCACTGGGGGAAATGCAAGCAGCGACACCTCAGTGGCCGTGAGCAGTCCTCGGGCTCAGGTCCTGGTTCCCAGACACCAGTCATCACTAAAAGGAACTGGGGCTCTCTGGAGATTATACAGCCACAGCAGGAAAAGAAGAAAATGAGCTTGGAAAAGCTTGTGCCAGAAAGTAATAGAGTGATCAAAGAAAGATGGGGATGTGGCGGAAGGACACAGAGGCCACACGCGAAAGGGGCTCTCGGGACCAGTGAAGCATTACTTTAATGGTAGTGACAGATTTCAGTCCCTTAAGGAAAGGGGAGCCAGCGAGTTCACGCCGATGCGAGTGTAGATACATGATTAAATGTATAAACGAGGGAGAAAGTGGTACTGACCACGCTGCCTCGGTGCTGAGTGTCCTGCTCCAGACAACCGTGTGTTCTCGGTAGAGAATGTCCTTGCTCAGGGGAATACACAGTAGGGGGCTCAGTGGGTAAAGGGTCATCACTTCTGCAAGGTACTCTCAAGTGGTTCAGGAAACATCTATGTAGAAGGAGAGAGAGCATGATGAAGCAAATGGGGCAGAATCCTAGAATTTGGTAAATGTGGATCAAAAGTATGAGGAGTGCCTTGCAATTTTTCTGTAAGTTTGACATTCTGTCAAAACATAACGTAACCTCTAGGGAATGCCTTCTGGCAGGAACACCCGGAGCCCCGGGCACACACCCGGCCACCCTCACTGGGAAGCCAGCCTGGCCGGCTGGGAAGGACTCAGGTGTCCCCCTCCTCAGCTCTCAGGGGCTGTGTGAAGCTAGAAGTGACCAGCTCGCCACAGCGTGCCTCCAGGACAGCCCACCACTCACTCACCATTGACTTATTTGCTAATTCATTTAGTCACACATCCATCCGGAAACCTTGGTGGAGCCGTAGCTCTGAGTCAAGGAGCGGACATATGCACCAGCAGCAGAGTTTTACTTTTAGTCCTAAAATTCTGTCTCTTTTGTTCACGGTGCTCTCCCAGCCTCTGCAAGAGAGCTAGCTTGTAGAAGCAGGTCTGTAAACATCGGCTTTCATCCTCTGACTGTTGGGATAACACACCCATAATTCCATCTTCCCAAAACAAGCGCTCTAAACATTTTGGCGACATCCTTCCCGATGTGTTTTCAAGTGCATTTGGGGCTGCCATTTCATACAAATTTCCATTTTGCATATTTCGTTCAATATTATACCGTGAGCATTTTCCAGTGCCTTAAACTTGCTGTGAAAAGTGTGCTTTTTGGTGGCAGTATAATATTCCATCCTATGGCTATACCATAATTCTTTTCAGCAGTCACAACCTGTGGACTGTGTGGGTGGCTTCAGTGTCTCCGGGGATGCTCCAGTGCACATCCATCCTACACACATCTTTGTTCAGGCAGGTCTTTTGTTTTTCCGTTCCTCATAATAAGTTCCTCCAGGGGGGCTGGCTGGGTCCCAAGGAATGTGCTTTTCAGGGCTATCTCCCTACTTCCCCCTGCTGCCCAGAGGGCGTCCTTATTTACACCCTCCTCTGCTGGGGGAAGGGGGCCTCCTCAGTTGACCTGAGTCAGCCTGGAGGGCACAGCATCCGGCCCGCCAGCAGCTTCCAGGCCACACAGGGTACCTGTGGTCCAGTCGACGATGGGGTGGGGACAGTGGGCAGGCCCAGGGACAAAACAAGCTGCGGGAGCCTGGGCCCCAGTGGACACTGCGCCCATGGCTCTGAAACCAGGCGGCTGGAGGGGGCTGCCCAGCTCGTTCCCCCCCCCACTCCCCCCACCCCCGTACCTCCCCACAGGGGGTCCAGCCTCAGAGCCTCAGCAGCCATAAACTGGCCGTTTACACACTGGGGCAAGTCCTTCACTGAACGCCTGCTGTGTGCGAAGCGTTACCCGGCTCCCCAGCCCGAGGACTCGGCTCGGGCAGAAGTCTGAGTGCTGGGGGCTGAGTCCAGGGTGGGAGGAGTGGGCACCGTGTCTGGGTACAGGTCCCAGGACCACGCTGTCCTCCAGGCGGGTCCAGGCGGCTGGCCGAGGGCCAGACACAGCCCCCTCGGGCCCTCACACACGTCCTGCGCGAATATTTCCCGCTACCTGCTCTGGGCAGAGGGTCTGTCGGGCACAGGCAGCTCTGGAGGCTTGCTGCGGATGGGGCCTGGGGTAGGGCTGGTGTCCCAGGGGAGTGGCCACCGTCCCCAGAGTGAGACTGGCAGGGTGAGAGGTCTAGGTGTGGGAGCAGAGGCACACCGTCCCTGCACTTGGAGGTGGCAGCCAGGGGCGGTGGCTGCAGGGTGACAGTGGACCCGACGTGGCCTCAGAGCTCAGGGCAGCAAGGTCAGGCTGTGCTGGGCCCGGGGGAGGGGGGCCTGGGTGCCCAGGCACAGGGCATGTCCAGGGGCCTCTGGGGGCTTGGGATCTGGTCCTAGGGGGGCACCTGGCCCAGGTGTGCCAGAGGTGAGGCAGGAGCTGCCATCTAATCTACACAGAGAAGGAAGGGAAGGGCCGTGAGGACAGCTGGAGGGACAGGACACGGGAGGGGCAGGTGCCTGGACCCCCCGCCCACTGGAGAGGCAGCCCCTGTTGGAGTGGGGTGGGACTCAAGGGCCTGGGCTCTGGACCATAGGCAGGACCACAAGGCCCAGCAGGAGACGAGAGGGTGGCCACGGGGAGGCCCTGGACAGCTGACGGCAGGGGGCACGGTAGGGAGGTAGCAGAGGGCCTGCGCCCCGAGGGCCCAGCCTGGGAGGGGGAGGGCCGTCGCCCCAGCGCTGCGGGGAATCCCTCCTCCCCAGCTGGGCGCTGAAGCCAGCCCACTGCCCCACCCGCAGGCTACACCCTGGCTGCCCAGCAGTGCCCCTTCCCCCCATCCTCTGTGGCCCTCCTGCAGCCAGGCGAGGCCACCTGGCACCCCGGGTGCTCAGAGAGGGCCAGCCTCCCCTCCTTGCCAGGTCTGGGTGTCCAGGGCCCCACCTTGCCCGGGGGCCCAGGGCGCTGCCCACAGCCGCCCTGCGAGCAGGACCCCAGCCCCGAGCTGTGCTTGTGGAAGGAATCCTGGTTCCCCAGAAAGCTGCCAGGAAATAAAAGACATGCCTACATTTTTCAAAACAAGCTTATAAAAGGCCTCAGAACTTTATTGTTTTATTTCTGGCAGAAACGTCAAAGCAGGAACCAAGGCCCCGCCCTTTCGGATCTGATGTTTGCAGAGCTGGGGTACTGTGACCGTGGGGTCCCCAGCTCCCCTCCAGGCTTGCCCGCCTGGCCCAGAGCAGCCCCTCGCCCAGCGAGGGTGGCACCAGCCAGCCCCAAGCTGCCCAGTTCAGGGACCAGCCAGACACACGTCACACGCTTTCGGCTGCAAGTGGCCTCTGAGAGGCTCTCCAGGACATTTCCGCTCTCTCCCAGTTTTATCCAAGTCGGAAATGCCACCAGGCCATCTCTCTGCGCTTTCTCCTGACTCAGCGGAGGGAGGGCCGGCCCCTCCTGTGAGAAAGGCCTGGGTGCCTTTCTCTCTGCGGGCCACACGCACCCCCAGGTCAAGGGGAGGCTTCCTCCACGCCCCGCAGGCCCCCTTCCTGCTGCTGTGGCCTCGGGGCCTCCCCAGGGGGCCAGCCCAGGCCCACCTGGCTGGCCTCAGGTCCTGAGGGGCAGCGGGCGCGGGGCGGCACATTGCAGGGCCCGGACCCAGCCGACGGCTGGCCCACGTCAGGTTTCCGGTAGGTCAGTGGCTGAAGAGCACGCTGGTGCCCGGCAGGGGGTCGGGGTCGAGTCCTTTCTCCTGTTTTCCCGACGTGTTGCCCGTTCTACAGAGTGCTGTTGCAAGGAGAAAAATAATAATAGATTGATATTCTGTGGGAGTAGCATTCGCTGGCCCTGAAGAAGGAGAGGGACCCCGGTGGGGGGGAGGGGTGCCGTGCCGCTCCCGCGCCGCCAGCCCCGCCCGCCCCACCGGAGGTTCAGACGTTCTCCCCTGGAGGAAGACAGTCCAGGCACGCCCCTGACCAGGTGGCCCCGGCCCTGCTCTACCCTGGCCCCGCCCCGTGGAGAGGGCGGCAGCCATCCGGTGGGGGCGGAGAGGGGAGCCCGCCGGCCGAGCGCTGGCGGGCAGGCCGGAGGCCTCTGCACACACCGCACACACCTGAGCACCGGACTTCAAAGGCAGGAAGGAAACTGGGCAGAGCGCCTGTGGGGGAACCACGGGGCCCAGGCCAGCCGAGGAAGACAGACGGGGGTGCAGGATGCAGGGAGGGCGGGGCAGATGGTCCCACCTGGCAGGTGGCCACGGCCCTAGGGACCCTCACTCCAGCCTGCGGCGCCCCCCCCCCATCCAACTGTGACTCCTCACCCTTGACTATGTTTTCCTAAACACGGGCAGAAAAGGGGACCCAAAGCAAGTGTGCAGCGAAAGAGCAGATGTGATGCCAGCCCCGAGGGACGGCGGCCCCAAGTTAAGGCCTATGGTTGCCGCTCCACCTGCATCAGCCCACACCGTGCAGCCCTGACAAGGCTGCCTGCACCTGCCTCCTTCCCTCCAAGTTATTCAGGTTCTTCCATCCATGTTTTGTCCATTATCACCGTGGTTCAATTACATAGATCGTCTTCAAGTTGTTTGTTTCACTGTGGTGGACATTTGGAGCTGTTCCTACTTTTAGACCATTGTTACTGTGCTGTCTGGGAACATTCCGGAACGTGCGTCCCGGTGCACGTGGGCGCTGGCGTGGAGGGTGGTGGGCCCTAGGGGTGGGGCTGTTGGGCATGGGCCGCACCCGCCGCCAGCTCGTGAAGTACAGATGCCACGGGTGTTCCCACTGCAGGACACGCTTGCCAGCCCGGTGGTTGTGGACGGGCGTGAATACGAGGTGCTGCTGCTCTGTTTTGTTCATGAGGCTGAGCACATCTTGTTCGCTTACCGTTGGATTGCCTCATTTGTAAGCCCCCTGTTAAGTCTTTCCTCTTTTCTACTGAGTTCCCTTTTTTCTTGTTACTTTATGGGAGTTGTGTACATACACCAGGTCACAAGTGTTGCGAACATCTTTTCCTTTTCTCTGCACTTTACTTCACGCTCTTTGGTGCGCCTTTGGGTGAATAGGTACTCTTGAGTTTAATGCAGTAAATGTACCCGTCTTTATTTTTATGGTCAGAGGTTTTTTGTGTCTTTTTTTTTTTTTTTTTTTGCGGTACGCAGGCCTCTCACTGTTGTGGCCTCTCCCGCTGCGGAGCACAGGCTCCGGACGCGCAGGCTCGGTGGCCATGGCTCACGGGTCCGCAGCATGTGGGATCTTCCCGGACCGGGGCACGAACCTGTGTCCCCTGCATCAGCAGGTGGACTCTCAACCACTGCGCCACCAGGGAAGCCCCTGTGCCTTTTTTTAAAAAAACATTTTATTTATTTATTTGGCCGTGTTGGGTCTTAGTTGTGGCACGTGGGATCTTACGCTGCGGTGTGCGGGCTCCCTAGTTGTGGCATGCGGGCTCAGTTGCCCACGGCATGTGGGATCTTAGTTCCCTGACCGGGGATGGAACCTGCGTCCCCTGCGTTGGAAAGTGGATTCTTCACCACTGGACCGCCGGGGACGTCCTGTGCCTTATTTTAAAAATCACCTCCAAGTCTTGAATATGTTCTCCATGGCCCCCCACAACAGCGTCTCTGCTGTGCAGCTTGGTCGCTCACACCTCCGTGCCTGCGCATGTGGAGCTGGGCACGAGGTAGGCCCCCCAGCCCGCCCCCCACCCCCCACCAAGTGTGTGCCTGGGCCGTCTCCCGGCCCTCCTCCTGCCCACCTGTCCGATCACTGTTCCGTGTGAGAGCCCAGTGTCCACTACAGCATCCATCCTGGACCAGCAAGTCCTTCCATCTTTTCCTCTCCAGGAAGTCTTGGTCCTTCTTGGCTTTGCCTTTTCATATAAAATTTACAGTTGGCTTATCAGGTTACACACACACACAGACACACGTCTGCCGGGACTTTTACTGGGATTGCGTGGAGTATGAAGACTGATGCGAGAACTGATACCTTTACCTGGGTTGACTCACGTGGCCCAGGAACAGAGCACGTTCCTGTGTTTATTTAGATTGTCTCTGACATTCTCTAATAAATCTAACATCTTTTGTTAGATTTATTCTTAAGGACTTGCTATTCTCTATACTGTTGTAAATGGTGTCTTTTCTTCGTTTCTTTTCTAAGTACTTACTGCTGTTAATGTGGAATCACAATTGAGTTCTTACCGTTTCTAATTTTATGTGTAACAACCAGGCCAAGCCTCTTAATAATTCTACTGCATCATCTGGATTCTCTTGGATTTTCCCACGTTCACGTTCGTAGCATTTGCACCTGACGATAGTTGCGTCTCTCCCTTTCTAATCGTTTTGCATTTTGATTCATTTTTTGCCTTGCTGTGCTGGTTGGATACATTGCGTGTTAGCAGGACTCAGAAAGAAAGTGTTCCATGTTTCACGATTAAATGTGATGCTTCCTCCTGTTTGTTTTCAAGATGCCCTTTTTCGGATTAGAATGTCCCCTCCTATTCCTATTCTCATATTCAGGGAATTTTTATCACATGTGGATGTTGGCTCTTAGTAAATACCATCTCTCTACCTATAAAGATGATTATATGATTCTCACCTTTAATCTGTTAAATTGGTCACTTAAATTAATTGGATTTCTAATGTAAAGCCACGCTTGTATTCCTAACAGAAATCCAAGTTGGTAATGATTAATTATTTACCCAGTTCATAGATTGCTGGATTCAGTTTGCTAACAATGCGTTAAGATTTGGGCAGTTTTATATGTGAGATTGGGCTGTTAGCCCATCCGTGTTACATTTTAGTGTCAGGGTTATGCTAGCCTCAGAAAATGAGTTCTTCTGTCTAGAAGAGTTCGTGTATCTCTGGACTTATTCCTTGGATGTTTGGTAGAACTCACTGGTGCTGCCATCTGGACCTAGAGTTTTCTTGGTGGGAAAATTGTGAACACTAATTGAATTTCCTTATGAATATAAAAAAATAGATTTTCTGTTTCTTTTCACATTTGGTAAGTTGTGTTTTTCTAGGGGAAAAGATCCATTTTATATACAACTTCAAGGTGATCAATGTAAAACTGTTGAGGTCTGGGATTTGATGGTACCCTCCTTACAGACCAGCGGTCAGCCTGTCACTGCTTCTCAGAAGCTGGCCGAGGCCCAAGGCTCCCGGGTCGGGAACAAAGGCCGTTAGGACTCGTGGTGCAGGGAGAGGCACACCATGTGGTTTGCCTTGGTGTCCCTGGCTCTCCTCGTGGTATCATGAGGCCACACGGAGGGGCCCAGGCAGATGGAACCCAGACTGTGGGTTTGTGTCATAGCCAGGAAGCCCTGGGCTCGGGGAAGCCATCTCTCCTATGGCGAGCCTGCCTTTGCCCGCAAGGGAGAGGACACTTTGTCCCTCGAAGCCAATCTCTGCAAACACAACCCCAAGACCCGGCCCAAGCAGGGAGCGGACGAGCAAAGCGCACAGAGGCCTCCCCCACGGCCCACCTCCCCGCCCCACCTGTTCTGGGCCAAGCTCCAATTTTCACACGAGTCTGCCATTCCGTCAGCCACCCTGATTAATCGGACCAGCAGAGGCCAGGACCAAATCTGGGTGATTTGCTGCCCACAGGACTCCAGGCAGCAAGATGGGGTTCAGCCCCAGGTCCCAGGTGCAGCCGGCTGTGCAGGATCCCAGAGAGGCCAGGAGTGGTCCAAGGCCAGGCCACCGTCCATCCTGACGCACGAATGCCTGCGGACCGCCCTGCTGATCTTGGATGCCATCACCAGTGATTACAGAGGCCGTAAACTGGCCCAGAAAGCAACTCCCATTAGGGTGACAAACTCACCCTGCTTTTGCGCAAACCTTCCCAGTTCTACACTGAAAATCTGGTATGCTGGGAATCCCCCAGTCACAGGCAGACTGCGAGGGTTGAGCCCCTGCCCCGCCATGGAGAGACATCCTGTGATCCCTCTCCCCACATGCAGACGTGTGACCTGAGGGGACGCAGGCCTCTCAGTTTAGGATCTGTTCAGCTTGATTCGGATTGCCTGTCCCACCGGTTTGGTTAAGGGCCGTGTCTCTGACCATTTGTAGTCTCAGTCATCACACACAACAGAACCCGAGGCCCAGTATGAATTCGTGTCATGAGACAAACAAGGGTGTGCCGTCGTGAATTTACCTGCAGGGCGGGCGGGGCCCACACCTGGGCGGCAGGCACAGCAGAGCAGTTTGTGACCCGAGCGTCCCGTCGTTTTTCCACTTTCATAGCTCGCAGACAGGGATGCAAACCCAGCGCAGGTCAGGTGGGCAGCTGCACTGCTGCCTGACTCAGGTGGGCTGTGAGGGCTTTGCCAGGCGCTGGATCTAGGGGCACAAAGCAGTCACCTACCCCCGGCTCCCCCGGGGGCTGAGGTGGTCCTGCCCAGGTGCGGGTTGAATACTCCTCAGCCACAAAGCCAGTGTGCCCGTCCTGGCCCCGTTAATCACCTCCTCCCCTAGCCACCCTCTGCTCACACCCAGACCTTTCACCAGGAGGGCTCAGGTGCAAAAGCAACAGGCATTTGTGTAACATGTACAGACACTGTTACATCCCCCACAGGGGCCCCCATGGACCACCGCAGATGACAACGCGCAGTGTCCTCAACCAAGTGACCGTGTCTCCAGGACCTGGAACTCTGCCATCCGACAGAAAGTGAAATTCGAATCCTGCAGCCCCTGTATGGTGGCTGCCCCTGGGGGCACACCTACCAGGCTAGGCAGGGCTGCTGTCAGGGAGAGGGATGCCTCACGGTGCCAGGAACGGTCCGGGCAGGTCCCTGTCTTCAAAGGAGGGCTGTGTGACCCGGTACCCACACCCCCCTTAGTCCTGGCCACCACCCAGAGGCCAGCCAAGGGGAGCTGAACCCCTCCTGGGGCCACGTTTGGTGAGCAAACAGCCCGGCCAGGGTGCGAGGACCTGGGCAGGCAAGGCCGCAGGGGCAGAAGCCTTTCAGGATGATTTCGAGGAGGCTGGTCCAGGGCTCGTGACACCAGGTGCCCTCAGAGGATGGGGAACACGGAACGCTTGTCGCACACCTGACTCTAAGCACTGCGGGGGCCTTTGAGACCCCAGCCCACTGCTGCCACACACAAATGGTCCAGGGAGTCGACGGTGGCAGTGCCGTGGCCAGAGTGGGCCGATGAGGCTGGAAGGGCAGCACCGTGACGGCAAAGTGTCAACAGCAGTGAGACCCCCATGGAGGGCCTGGGAGGGGTCAGAGGTGGCTCACGAGGCCGACTTCTGTGGACACAGGCCTGGAGTGTGGCAGTGGATTTTGAGCCCCTAACGCAGAGCCCTTTCTTTGGCTGGGTCATGGTGGTGGCTGCATTGCCATCTCTGGTACGAGGAGGGACACAGGGGCATCCCCGTCAGTCCCATCAGAGAACAGCCCCACCCTGGGCACCTGCCCGAGGGACCCGGACCATGCAGCCATCAGTTGCAGTCTGTTCCCAAAGATGGGCACCCTTAGTTGGCCGGGCTGGGCTCCGTCCGGTGGCAGCGCCGGCTCTTTCTGCGGAGGGTCCGGTTGTGAACCTCTGCGCATCGTGGCCGTGAGGGCTCGGAGCAAAGGCGTGGGCGCATGTGGGTTCCCGCAAAGCGCGGCCCACGGAGCCCCGCCCAGCCTCGTCTGCGTGACCTGGGAGCTGCGAGTGTGATTTGTGTTTTTAAAGGGCTGTGAAAACAAAAACAGAAGGGGCAAAGAGGCATATGCGAGGAGCCCGTATATGGTCCACGGCGTGAAAAGTGTTTACCATCTGGCCCTTCAGCCGGCAGTCTGCTGACCCTCCAGCAGACCCTTAGCAGCCCCCGCAGGTCAGTACAAACCTGGACGTCCCTCAGAGCTCCTTCCGCGGCCGGGGGTGCGGGGGGGAGCCGGTGCTTCCAGTTCTGCCCACGTGCAGACTGACCCGGCGCCACTTCTGGAGTGGGCGCTGGAGCCGGACAGCCGCTGCCCCCCAGTGGACACCATGGGGCCCAGCTTAGCTGGGCCATCGGCGAACCAGGCAGGCTCTTAGGGCCCCTCTGGGACCCGAGGTCCCGCTAGGCCAGGGCTGCGCTCCGGGTGCCGGGGCGTTAGCTGAGCCCCCCCGAGGGCAGCTGCTGTTGTTTCACGTAAAACCGAGACGGCTCGTGGCACAGGGACCTCTCCCTTTGGCCACCCACCCAGTTGGGCCCTTCCCTTGCTAGTGCTCAAGTTCAAGTCCGCGCGCCCCAGTGGGGATATTGAGCAGAGAGTCACAGGCCCCGCAGATCACACACATCTCCTACGAGCTCTCCCGGGGAGCGGGCAGGGCCCCAATTTGTAAAGAGGGTGCAGTGGGCCCTGCCTCGGGCAGGGGCGCTGCTGGGCAAGGACAGGCCTCCGGCTCCGGCTCCGGCTCCGCTTGGCTCCCGACGCCAAGTCCTTTCTGCTGCGGGGCCTGCGGGCGGGGTCTGTGCTGCCCTGCCCTCTCCACGTGCAGGGCCCCTGGAAGGAGAGCCCAGCCACCTCCCGGACGGACGCGCAGGCAGCGATCACTCGTTCAGACACAGAGGCCACGTGGCCCAGATCCACCCACAGGGCCCCTGAAGCTTCCCGTCCCCACTGCAAACCCGTCTGAACGCCAGGAGTCGAATTTGGGCATCTTCTCTTCCTCTGGGAGCGCAGGAGAGTGGAGGGGCCGCGGGCAGAGCAGAGGCCAGCCCCCTCTTTAGCCTTTAGCCCCTCTTTCCCGCACCCCTGCACTCCTGGGCCCTCCCTGCTCCCCGAGGCCCAAGGTCAGGAGCGCCTACCTGCCACCTTCCTCCTGCCTTCCTTCCTTCCTTTTTTTTCCTTTTCATTTCTCTCCTTTCTTTCTCTTCCGCCTTCATCACTGAGGTATAATTCACATACTGTGCAGTTCACCCTCTTACAATTCAATGGCTTTTCACATGTTTACAGAACTGTACATCCATCACCACAATCACCCCTGGAACCTTTTCCTCACCCCAAAAGAAACCCTTCGCCCCTGAGTGACCATCCTCCAGCTTTTCCCAGCACACCCCTGACCTAGGCAATCACTAAACTACTTTGTTTCTATGGATTTGCCTGTTCTGCATGTTTCATGTAAGTGGAGTCGCACAGAGCTTTGTGACTGGCTTCTTTCACTTAAGATGATGTTCTCAAAGTTCACTCGTGTTGTGGCCTGTGTCAGTACATCATTTCTTTTATTTGCCAAAAATATTCCATTTATTTTTATAATGTATCCACTCCTTAGTCGACGCAAATGAGGACTGCTTCCTCCCTTTGGCTGTTATGAATAATATTGTTATGGACATCTGTGTACGATACATCCTTTTGTGTGGACATGTTTTCAGTTCTCTTGGGTGTGTGTGGATATATATCTAGGCATGGAATTGCTGGTGCATATAGTTTTTCTATATTTAACCATGTGAGGAGCTGACACTGTTTTCCAGAGTGGCCACACGTTTTGCGTTCCCCCAACAGTGTAGGAGCAGTTCCCGTTTCTTCACATCCTCACAAACATTTGTTATTATCTACTTTTTTCACGATGGCCATCCTAGTGGGTATGAAGTGTTATCTCACTGTGGTTTTGATTTTCATCTCCCTGACAGTGATGCTGAGCGTCTTTTCATGTGGTTGTTGGCCATTTGTATATCTTCTTTGGAGAAGTACCTATTCAAGTCCTTTGCACTTTTTTTTATTGGGTTGTCTTTTTCTAAAGACTATTTTTTAACAACAGTTTTAAGTTCGCAGCAAAATTGAGAGGAAGGTACAGAGAGGTCCCGTATCTTCCCACTCTTGACTCACGCACAGCCTCCCCGTTACTCATCCTCCTCCACCGGAAGGTACGTTTGTCACAATTGACGAACCTACATTTACACGACATCATCATCCCCCAAAGTCTACAGTTTACATTGAGGTTCACTCTTGGTGTGGTACGTTCGGTAGGTCTGGACAAATGTTTAGTGACGTGTACCCATCACTGTGGTATCATCTCTGTGCTCCACCTGTTCATCCCTCCCCCAAACCCTAGCAAACGACCGATCTTTTTACTGTCTCCATAGTTTTACCTTTTCTAGAATGTTATATAGTTGGAATCATATAGTATGTGGCCTTTTTAGATGGACTTTTTTCATTTAATATGCATGTAAGTTTCATCTATATTTTTTCATGGCTTGATAGCTCATTTCTTTTTAGCACTGAGTAATATTCCACTGTCTGGATGTACCACAGTTTACATATCCACTCACCTACTAAAGGACTTCTCAGTTGCTTCCACGTTTTGGCAATTATGAATGAAGCTCCTCTAAATACCTGTGTGCAGGAATTTGTGTGGACATAAGTTTTCAACTCCTTTGGCTAAATACTAAGGAGCACAACTGCTGGGTCTTATGGTAAGACTATGTTTAGAAAACTGTCTTCCACAGTGGCTGGACCGTATGCAGCCCCACCAGCAGTGGGTGAGAGTTCCTGTTGCTCCACATCTTCACCAGTATTTGGTGCTGTCAGTGTTCCAGATTTGGCCATGCTAATGGGTGTATAGTGCTATCCCATTATTGTTTAAATTTGCATTTTCCCTGATAACCTATGATGTGGAGCATCTTTTCATATGCTTATTTGCCATCTGCGTATCTTCTTTGGTGAGGTGTCTGTTAAGGCCTTTGGCCCAGTTTTTGACAAGGTTGGTTGTTTTCTTATCCTGAGTGTTAAAAGCTCTTTGTATACTTTGAATAACAGTCTTTATCATATTTGCAAACATTTTCCCCAGGTCTGTGGCCTTTCTTCTCATTCTCTTGATATTATCTTTCACAGAGCAGAGGTTTTTATCTCCTTTTCTTACTGCATTAGCTAGAACAAATGCTGAAGACGGTGGTGAGAGGGACATCCTTGCCTTCTACCTCATCTTAGTGGGAAAGCATCTAGTTTCTCACCATTAAGTATGATGTTACCTGTAGGTGTTGGTTTTTTTTTAAACATCTTTATTGGAGTATAATTGCTTTACAATGGTGTGTTAATTTCTGCTTTATAACAAAGTGAATCAGCTATGCATATACATATGTTCCCATATCTCTTCCCTCTTGTGTCTCCCTCCCTATCCCACCCCTCCAGGCGGTCACAAAGCACCGAGCTGATCTCCCTGTGCTATGCAGCTGCTTCCCACTAGCTATCTACCTTACGTTTGGTCGTGTATATATGTCCATGCCTCTCTCTCGCTTTGTCCCAGCTTACCCTTTCCCCTCCCCGTGTCCTTAAGTCCATTCTCTAGTAGGTCTGCGTCTTTATTCCCATCCTGCCCCTGGGTTCTTCATAACTACCCGTAGGTTTTTTGTAGATATTCTGTATCCCCCTCTATTCCTAGATTACTGAAAGTCTTTATCATGAATGGGCGTTGGATTTTGTCAAATGCTTTTTATGCATCTGTTGACGTGATCATGTGATTTTTCTTTTTTAGCCTCTTGATGTGATGGATTACATCAATTGGTTGTTGAATGTTGAGCCAGGCTTGCATAGCTGAGATAAATCCCACTTGGTTGTGGTATACAATTCTTTTTATACGTTGTTGGATTTGATTTGCTAATAATTTGTTGAGGATTTTTGTATCTATGTTCATGAGCACTATTGGTCTGTAGTTTTCTTTTCTTGTAATGTCTTTGTCTGGTTTTGGTATTAGGGTGATGCTGGCCTCATAGAATGAGTTAGGAAGTATTCCCTCTGCTTCTATCCTCTGAAAGAGATTGTAGAGAATTGGTATAACTTCTTCTTAAGTGTGGTAGAATTCACCAGTGAACCTGTCTGGCCTGGTGCTTTCTGTTTTGGAAGATTATTAATTATTGACTCAGTTTCTTTAATAGATACAGGCCTATTCAGATTCTCTATTCCTTCTTGTGTGAGTTTTGGCATATTGTGTTTTTCAAGGAATCAGTCCATTTTATCTAGGTTATCAAATTTATGGTCATAGATTTTTTTCATATTATCTCTTTATTATCCTTTTAACGACCACGGTATCTGTACTGATGTTCCCTTTTACATTTCTGATGTCAGTAATTTGTGTCCTCTTTTTGTCATAGATAGCCTGGCTGTCAATTTTATTGATCTTTTCAAAGAGCCAGCTTTTGTTTTGTTGATTTTTTTATTGATTACCTATTTTCAATTTCATTAAATTTTTTTCTTGAATTCTTATTATTTCTTTTATTCCACTTACTTTGCATTTACTCTGCTCTTCTTTACTAGTTTCCTACGGTGGAAACTTAGATTATTGATTTTAGATTTTTCTTCTTTTCTAATATATGCATTCAGTGCTATCAATTTCCCTCTAGGCAGTGCTTTCACTGCATCCACAATTTTGGATAAGTTGTGCTTTAATTTTCATTTAGTTCGAATATTTTTAAATTTCTCTTGACATTCCTCTTTGGCCCATGTGTTATTTAGAAGTGTGTTGTGTAACCACTATGTAATTGGGGATTTTCCAGTTATCTTCACTAGTTACCATCTGTCACCTAGTTACCGTCTGTCGCCACACCAAGTCATTACAATATTATTGACTATATACCCCGTGCTGATTTCTAGTGTGGTCTGAGAGCAAATATTGTATGATTTCTATGCTTTTTAATTTCTTAAGGTGCGTTCTATGGCCCAGAATGTGGTCTGTCTTGGTGAGCGTTCCTTGTGAGCTTGAGAAGAAGAATGTGTTTTTGGCTGTTGTTGGGTGAGGTGGTATTTCGATTATATCTAGCTGTTTGATGGTGGTGTTGCGTTGGGTTATGTCCTTTCTGGTAGAGGACTACTGAAGTCTCCAACTGTAACGGTGGACTTGTCCATTTCTGCCTGTAGTTCTGTCAGCTGTTACCTCATGTAGTTCAATGCTGTGTTAGGTGTATACACACTAAGGATTGTCTTGACATCTTGGAGAACTGATCCTTTTATCGTTATGAAATGACCTTCTTTATCCTTGATAATATCCTTGGTTGGAAGTCGGCTCTGTTAGAAATTAATATAGCAACTCTTGCTTTCTTTTGATTAGTGCTAGCATGATATATTTTCCCCCATCCATTTACCTTTCATCTATATGCGTCTTTATATTTAAAGTGAGTTTCTTGTAGGCAGCTTATAGATGGGTCTTGTTTTTTGATCCACTCTGACAATCTCTGTCTTTTCATTGGTGCATTTAGATGATTGATGTTCAGAGTGATTACTGATATGGTTGGATTAATATCTACAACACTTGTGACTGTTTTCTATTTGTCACCTTTGCTCTTTGTTCCTACTTTTGTCTTCCACTTTTTTCTGGCTTTTGGTTTTTTTGAGTTGAATTATGGTTGACCTAGTTCCCATCTGTCACCACACCAAGTTATTACAATATTATTGGCTATGTGCCCCATGCTGTACATTTCATCCCTGTGACGCATTATTTTGCAACTGAAGTTTGTACCTCCTCTGAGTCTCCCTCACCTGTTCCACTCACTGTCCCACCCCTCCTCCCCTCTGGCAACCACCTGTTTGTTCCCTACAAGTCTGTTTCTGATTTGTTATGTTTGTTCATTTGCTTGTTTTTTAGATTCCACATATAAGTAAAATCATACAGTATTTGTCTTTCTCTGACTTACTTCACTTAGCATAATACCCTCTAGGTCCCTCCATGTTGTCACAAGTGGCAAGGTTTCATTCTTTTTTATGGCTGAGTAATATTCCATTATGTATATATGTGTGTATATACAGGCACACACACCGCACGTACATATACATATGTGTCCCACTTCTTCGTCCATTCGTCTATCAATGGGCGCTGAGGTCGCTTCCATGTCTTGCCTATTGTAAATACTGCAGCTGTGAATATAGGGGTGTATATATCTTTTCAAATTAGTGTTTTTGTTTTTTTTGGGAAAATATCCAGAAGTGGAATTGCTGGTAATTCTATTTTTAATCTTTTGAGGAACCTCCATACTGTTCTCCATAGTAGCTGCACCAATTTACACTCCCACCAACAGTGCACAAGGGTTCCCTTTTCTCCACACCCTCACCAACATTTTTTATGTGTGTTTTTGACAATAGCCATTCCGATGCGTGTGAGGTGATACCTCATTGTGGTTTTAATTTGAGTTTCTTTGATGATGTGAAGTTGAACATCTTTTCATGTGTCTGTTGGCCATCTGTGTGTCTTCTTTGGAAAAAAATCTATTCAGGTTCTCTGCCCATTTTTAATCTTTTTTGTTTGTTTGAGTTTTTTTAATGTTGAGTTGTGTGAGATCTTTGTATATTTAGGATACTAACCCCTTGTTGGATATATAATTTGCAAATACCTTCTCCCATTTAGTAAGCTGCCTTTTCATTCTGTTGATAGTTTCTTTTGCTGTGCAAAAGCTTTTTAGTTCAAGTCCCATTTGTTTATTTTTGCTTTTGTTTCCCTTGCCTGAGAAGACAGATCCAAAAAAAAAAATTTCTAAGGCTGATGTCAAAAAGTGTACCGCCTGTGTTTTCTTCTAGGAGTTTTATGGTTTCAGGTCTTTTTTTTTTTTTTTTTTTGGCTGTGTTGGGTCTTCGTTGCTGCACATGGGCTTTCTCTAGTTGCAGCGAGCGGGGGCTACTCTTCGTTGCAGTGCGAGGGCTTCTCATTGCGGTGGCTTCTCTTGTTGTGGAGCATGGGCTCTAGGAGCTCGGGCTTCAGTAGTTGTGGCATGCAGGCTCAGTAGTTGTGGCTCAGGAGCTCCAGAGTGCAGGCTCAGTAGTTGTGGCACACGGGCTTAGTTGCTCCCTGGCTTGTGGCATCTTCCCGGACCAGGGCTCGGACCCATGTCCCCTGCATTGGCAGGCGGATTCTTTTTTTTTTTTTTTTTTTGCAGTACGCGGGCCTCTCACTGTTGTGGCCTCTCCCGTTGCGGAGCACAGGCTCCAGACGTGCAGGCTCAGCGGCCATGGCTCACGGGCCTAGCCGCTCCACAGCATGTGGGATCTTCCCGGACTGGGGCACGAACCCGTATCCCCTGCATCGGCAGGCAGACTCTCAACCACTGCGCCACCAGGGAAGCCCTGGCAGGCGGATTCTTAACCACTGTGCCACCAGGGAAGTCCCTCAGGTCTTATATTTAAGTCTTTTTTATATAATTTTTATTGGAGTATAGTTGATTTACAATGTTGTGTTAGTTTCAGTTATACAGCAAAGTGAATCAGCTATACATATACATATATCCACTCTTTTTTAGATTCTTTTCCCGTATAGTTCATTACAGAGTATTGAGTAGAGTTCCCTGTGCTATGCAGTAGGTCCTTATTAGTTATCTATTTTATATATAGTAGCATGTATATATCAATCCCAATCTCCCAGTTTATCTCTCCCCCCCCATTTAAGTCTGTAGTTCATTTTGAGTTTATTATTTTATATGGTGTGAGAAAGTAGTCCAGTTTGATTCTTTTGCATATATCTGTCCAGTTTTCCTAACACCATTTCTTGAAGAAGCTGTCTTTCTCCCCATAGTATATTCTTTCCTCCTCTGTTGTATATTAACTGACCATATGTAAGCAAATTTATTTATGGTGTCTCCATTCTGTTCCATTGACCTATGTGTCTGTTTTTGTGCCAGTGCCATACTATTTGATTACTAAAGCTTTGTAGTATAATTTGAAACCAGGGAGTGTGATACCTCTAGCTTTGTTCTTCTTTCTCAAGATTGTTTTGATTATTCACAGTCTTATGTGTTTCCATACAAATTTTAGAATTATGTGATCTAGTTCTGTGGAAAAATGCCATTGGTATTTTGATAGGGATTGCATTGAATCTGTAGATTCCCTTAGGTTGTATAGTCATTTTAACAATATTAATCCTTCCAATTCATAAGCACAGTATATCTTTCCATTTGTGTCACCTTCAGTTTCTTTCATCAATGTCTTATAGTTTTATAATATATATATCATATATATATATCATATATATGTGTGTGTACATACATATGCATATATAATATGATTGAAAACATTGTTGGTATTATTATTTTGGACAAACTGTTATCTGTTAGATCAGTTAGGAATAAGAAAAATAAAAGTTTTATTTTACCTTTATTACTTTATTCCTTCTTTTATGCTCTTCCTTTCTTAATGAAGATCCAGATTTCTCATCTATATCATTTTCCTTCTCTAAAGAACTTCTTTTAACATACCTTGAAAAGCATGTCTACTGGCAATAAATTTCCTCAATTTTTGTTTGTCTGAGAAAGCCTTTATTTCTCCTTCACTAAGGATTATCTTCACTGAGGATAATTTTGCAGGGTACAGAATTCTAGGTTGGTGGGTTTTTTCTCTCAACATTTTAAATATTTCATTCCACTCTCTTCTTGCTTGCACTGTTTCTGAGGAATAGTCAGGTATAATTCTTATCTTTGCTCCTCTATAGGTAAGGTGTTTTTTCCCTCTGGCTTCTTTCAAGATTTTTTTCTTTATCTTTGATTTTTCCATGATTTGAAAATGATATGCCTAGGGGATTTGAGCACCTCTCCTTCTTGGTATTCTCTGAGCTTCCTAGATCTGTGGTTTGTGGTCTAATATTAATTTGAGGAAATTCTCAGTTATTACTGTTTCAGATATTTCTTCTCTTCCTTTCTCTTCTTTCTTCTCCTTCTGGAATTCTCACTACATGTATGTTTCTCCTTTTATAGTTGTCCAGCAGTCCTTGGATAATTTATTCTGTGTTTCTTTTTCTTTCAGTCTTTATTCTCTTTGCTTTTCAGTTTTGAAGGTTTCTATTGAAATATCCTCAAGGTCAGAGATTCTTTCCTCAGCTGTAGCCAGTCTACTAATAAGCCCATCAGAGCCATTCTTTACTTCTTCTACAGTGCTTTTTTTTTTTTTTTTTTTACAGTGCTTTTTATATCTAACATTTCTTTTTGTTGTTTCATAGGGTTTCCATCTCTCTGATTACATTGCCCATCTGTTCTTGCATGCCGTCTACTTTATCATTAGACCTCTTAGCGTATTACTGAGAGTTGTTTTAAATTCCCAGTCTGATAATTCCAACCTCCCGTCATGTCTGGTTCTGAGATTTGCTGTGTCTCTTCAAACTGTGTCTCCTACCTTTTATTCTGCCTTGTAATTTTTTCTTGGGTAAAAGGAACTGCTATAAATAGACCTTTAGTAATGTGGTGGTAAAATGTGGCCATAAATTTGCTTCTAAGTTCTGCTTTCACCATACCTTCACATATTGTTGCTAAATAACACTTTTGTTATCTTTCTGTCCAAAGTTATTTATATTTCTTAATTTCCATATACATAGGAGTTTTCTACCTTTTGGGGGTTATGATTTTCAGTGTAATTGCACTGTGGCCAGAGAACAAACTCTATACTTTTTGCAGTCATTTGAAATTTGTTGACACTTGCTATGTGGTCAGTATATGGTAAATTTTAATGTTATATCTGTGTTATATATTAGGTCAATTATTATTTACGTTGTTCAAATTTTCTATATTCTGACAGATTATTTTTGTCTGCCTAGTGTATATTTTACTAGCAAAGATGTGTTGAAATGTCCCACCATGATTATGAATTGACCTATTTTCTTTTTTTGTGAATTTTATTGTGTTTATTTTATTATGCAGCAGGTTATTAGTTATCCATTTTATACATATTAGTGTATATATGTCAATCCCAATCTCCCAATTCATCACACGAATTGACCTATTTTCTTTTGTCAGTTTTTCATCTATATATGTTGAGGCTTTCTTATTAGGTATATAAAAATACAAAATTGTTATATCTTTCTTTATTATTATGAAGTAACCCTATTTATCTCTAACAATACTTACTACCTTATGGTCTAGTTTCCCTGAAAACAATATAACTATACCGGGTTTCCTCTGCTTAGCATTTGAATGGTATTATATACAGTATTTTAACGTTTTATTTATTGATTAATTTATAGTATGTATTTTAACTGGAACATCATATCCATTTAATGAATTATTGATGTACTTGTGTTTCAGTCTATCTTCTTGTGCTCTTTGTTCCACTGCTTTATACTTCCTTTTTTTCTCCTTTCTTGCCATCTTTTATGTCAAATATTTTAATCATGCCATCTTACGCCCCCATCAGTTAGGACTATCTACACTATTTCTGTTCTTTCAGTGATTATCCTAGACAGTACGATGTGTGCTTTTAATTAGCAGTGGTCACTAATAAGCTTATTAACGCCGTTGTCCTTCTCTTGGAAAATACATGACCTTGAATCACGCTAACATGATCTATACTCTCCCGACTCACAGGCTGTTATTGTCGTGGATTTTAATTCTCTATATTTTTAAGCACAGTTCCACAAAGCATTATTTACGTGGTCAATGTTCATGTAGATTTATTCTCAAACCTTCTGCTTTAGTCTGCTTGGGTTTTGCTGTAACAAAAATGCCATAGACCAGCTGGTTTAAACAGGAACAACAGAAAAAGATGCTTATTTCTCACAGTTCTGAAGCCTGGGAAGTCCAAGATCAACGGGTCAGCAGACCTAGAGTATACGGTGAAGAACCACTCCCTGATTCATAGATGGCCATCTTCTCGCTGCGTTCTCACATGTCAGAAGAAGCAAGGGAGCTCCCTGCAGTCCCATTTTTAAGGTCACTAAACTCATTCATGAGGGCTCCGCCCTCATGAGCTAATCACCTCCCAAAGGCTCCACTTCCAAATACCATCACACTGAGGAGTAGGTTTCAACGTATGAATTGAGGGGAGGGGGCACAAACATTCAGCCCATAACAACTTCTTTGTCCTTTTTTCCTTTTTTAAAAAAATGTTTATTTATTTATTTTCTTATTAGTCATCCATTTTATACCCATCAGTGTATACATGTCAATCCCAATCTCCCACTTCATCACACCACCACCACCACACCCCGCCGCTTACCCCCTTGGTGTCCATACGTTTGTTCTCTACGTCTGTGTCTCAATTTCTGCCCTGAAAACTGGATCTTCTGCACCATTTTCTAGGTTCCACATATATGCCTTAACATACGATATTTGTTTTTCTCTTTCTGACTTACTTCACTCTGTATGACAGTCTCTAGATGCATCCATGTCTCTACAAATGACCCAATTTCATTCCTTTTTATGGTTGAGTAATATTCCATTGTATATATGGACCACATCTTCTTTATCCATTTGTCTGTCGATGGGCATTTAGGTTGCTTCCATGACCTGGCTATTGTAAATAGTGCTGCAATGAACATTGGGGTGCATGTGTCTTTTTGAATTATGGTTTTCTCTGGGTATATGCCCAGTAGTGGGATTGCTGGGTCCTATGGTAGTTCTATTTTTAGTTTTTTAAGGAACCTCCATACTGTTCTCCATAGTGGCTGTATCAATTTACATTCCCGCCAACAGTGCAAGAGGGTTCCCTTTTCTCCGCACCCTCTCCAGCATTTGTTGTTTGTAGATTTTCTGATCATGCCCATTCTAACTGGTGTGAGGTGATACCTCACTGTAGTTTTGATTTGCATTTCTCTAATAATTAGTGATGTTGAGCAGCCTTTCATGTGCTTCTTGACCATCTGTATGTCTTCTTTGGAAAAATGTCTTTAGGTCTTCTGCCCATTTTTGGATTGGGGTGTTTGTTTTTTTAATATTGAGTTGTATGAGCTGTTTGTATATTTTGGAGATTAATCCTTTGCCCAATGATTCATTTGCAAATATTTTCTCCCATTCTGAGAGTTGTCTTTTCGTCTTGTTTATGGTTTCCTTTGCTGTGCAAAAGCTTTGAAGTTTCATTAGGTCCCATTTGTTTATTTTTGTTTTTATTTCCATTACTCTATGAGGTGGATCAAAAAATATCTTGCTGTGATTTATGTCAAACAGTGTTCTTCCTATGTTTTCCTCTAAGAGTTTTATAGTGCCTGGTCTTACATTTAGGTGTCTAATCCATTTTGAGTTTATTTTTGTGTATGGTGTTAGGGAGTGTTCTAATTTCATTCTTTTACATGTAGCTGTCCAGTTTTCCCAGCACCACTTATTGAAGAGACTGTCTTTTCTCCATTGTCTATCCTTGCCTCCTTTGTCATAGATTAGTTGACCATAGGTGCATGGGTTTATCTCTGGGCTTTCTATCCTGTTCCATTGATCTATATTTCTGTTTTTGTGCCAGTACCATATTGTCTTGATTACTGTAGCTTTGTAGTATAGTCTGAAGTCAGGGAGTCTGATCCCTTCAGGTCCGTTTTTTTTCCCTCAAGACTGCTTTGGCTATTCAGGGTCTTTTGTATCTCCATACAAATTTTAAGATGATTTGTTCTAGTTCTGTAAAAAATGCCACTGGTAATTTCATAGGGATTGCATTGAATCTGTAGATTGCTTTGGTCATTTTCACAATATTGATTCTTCCAATCCAAGAACATGGTATATCTCTCCATCTGTTGGTATCATCTTTAATTTCTTTAATCAGTGTCTTACAGTTTTCTGCATACAGGTCTTTTGTCTCCCTAGGTAGGTTTATTCCTAGGTATTTTATTCTTTTTGTTGCAGTGGTAAATGGGAGTGTTTCCTTAATTTCTCTTTCAGATTTTTCATCATTAGTATATAGGAAAGCAAGAGATTTCTGTGCATTAATTTCGTATCCTGCAACTTTACCAAATTCATTGATTAGCTCTAGTAGTTTTCTGGTGGCATCTTTAGGATTCTCTATGTATAGTATCATGTCATCTGCAAACAGTGACAGTTTTACTTCTTTTCTGATTTGTATTCCTTTTATTTCTTTTTCTTCTCTGATTGCCGTGGCTAGGACTTCCAAAACTATGTTGAATAATAGTGGTGAGAGTGGACATCCTTGTCTTGTTCCTGATCTTAGAGGAAATGCTTTCAGTTTTTCACCATTGAGAATGATGTTTGCTGTGGGTTTGTCGTATATGGCCTTTATTATGTTGAAGTAGGTTCCCTCTATGCCCACTTTCTGGAGAGTTTTTATCATAAATGGGTGTTGAATTTTGTCAAAAGATTTTTCTGCATCTATTGAGATGATCATATGGTTTTTATTCTTCAATTTGTTAATATGGTGTTTCACATTGATTGATTTGCGTATATTGAAGAATCCTTGCATCTCTGGGATAAGTCCCACTTGATCATGGTGTATGATCCTTTTAATGTATTGTTGGATTCTGTTTGCTAGTATTTTGTTGAGGATTTTTGCATCTGTATTCATCAGTGATGTTGGTCTGTAATTTTCTTTTTATGTAGTACCTTTGTCTGGTTTTGGTATCAGGGTGATGGTGGCCTCATAACAACTTCTTCGTCCTTTTCTCCTTTTTGCATCTCTGACTTTAAATTTCCTTTTACTTGAATTTCTTTTAGTGTGGGTCAGCTATAAGACCATACCAGTCCCATTCCCATTAGAATTTCTTTTAGTAGGGGTCTGGTATTTATTTATTGTTTGTTTGTTTGTTTGTATGGATTATCTCTATTTGGCCTTCAGCAGTAATGGATATTCTATCTCAGTATAAAACTTTTATGTTGGCAGTTTATATATCTGTCAGCATATTGAATATATAATTCCACTGTTTCTCTGGCTCCCATTGTTGCTTATGAGAAGTCAGCAGTCAGTTTACCTGTAATGCCTTTAATGGTAATTTATCTGTTTTCTCCTTTTAAGATAGATTGTCTCCTTGTCATTGACTTTCTGCATTTCCAGCATTTATTTTCTATAGCTTTGTTTTTGTTTTTTCCAGGTAGGGAATCACGGGGATTATTGAATATACAATCTGATGTCTTTCATCAGTTCTGGAAATTTCCCAACTATTGCATTTGTATCTCTTTGCCTTCTGTTGCTCCATATCATACATTTGGCCATCTTACTGCTTCCCATATTCCTGATCTTTTCTTCATTTTCCACCTTTTTGTCTCTGTTCTAAATTGTAGATCTTTCCTTCTGAGCTGTCTTCTAGTTCCAGTTAACTCACTCTTTCTTTAGTTCCATCAGACCTGCTCTTAAATGTCTACTTTAAACAGAAATTCTCTTAATTTCTGTTATTTGGTTTTAGTGCTAGAATTTCTACTTAGTTCTGTTAAATGGGTTTTAAAAAATAATTTCCAATCCTGATGATTTTTTTTTGTGTGTGTGTGTGTGTGGTACGCAGGCCTCTCACTGCTGTGGCCTCTCCCATTGTGGAGCACAGGCTCCGGACACGCAGGCCCAGCGGCCATGGCTCACGGGCCCAGCCGCTCCGCGGCATGTGGGATCCTCCCGGACCAGGGCACGAACCCATGTCCCCTGCATCGGCAGGCGGACTCTCAACCACTGCGCCACCAGGGAAGCCCCCCTGATGATTTTTTAATAAAATTTTGTATTGTGGAAAATATACGTAATATAAAATTGCCCATCTTAACCATGTTTACGTGTAAATTCAGTGTCATTAAGGACATTCATGTTGTGTAGCCATCACCACCATACATCTCCAGAACTCTTTTCATCTTGCAAAACTGAAAGTCCATATCCATTAAACAATACTTCACCCATTCCCCTTCCCCTTGGCAACCACCATTCTACTTTCTGTCTTTATGATTTTTGACTACTCCAGTTACCTCATATAAGTGAAATCACACAGCATGTGTCCCTTTGTGACTGGCTGTTTCACTTTGCATAACGTCTTCAAGGTTCGTCCATGTTGTAGCGTGTGTCAGAATTCCCTTCCTTTTTAAATAACATTCCATTATATACATACATCATATTTTGCTTATTCATTCATGCCTTGATGGAACTTTGGTTATTTCCACCTTTCAGCTGTTGTGAATAATGCTGCTATGAACATGGGTATACAAATATCTTTTCAAGACCCTGCATTTAATTCTTTTTGGTATTGTTGTGGATTAAATTGTGTCCCCTCAAAATTTATATGCTGAAGTCCTAACCCCAGATGTGATTGTATTTGGAGATAGGATCTTTAAGGAGGTAATTGAGGTTAAATGAGGTCACAGGGGTGGGACCCTAATCCAATAAGAAGATGAAGAGACTCCAGAAAGCTCTCTCCTTCCTCGTGTGCACACAGAGGAAAGGCCCTGTGAGGACAGAGCAAGAAGGCAGCCATCTACACACCAGGAAGAGAGGCCTCACTAGAAAGCAACCCTAGTGGCTCCTTGATATTGGACTTCTAGCCTCCAGAACTGTGGGTAAATATATTTCTGTTGTTTAAACCACTCAGTCTGTGGCGTTTTGTTATGGCAGCTCTATCAGACTAGTACAGATATATACCCAGAAGTAGAATTACTAGATCATGTGGTAATTCTATTTGTAGTTTTTTTTGAGAAACTGCCTGCCTACTGTTTTCCATGGTGGCTGCACCATTTTACATTCCCACCAACAGTGCACATGGGTTCCAGTTTTGCTACATCCTCACCAATGCTTGTAATTTTCTGGCTTTTTAAAAAAAATAGTAGCCATCCTAATGGGTGTAACATGGTGGCTCACTGTGGCTTTGATTTGCATTTCTAATGATTAGTGGCATTGAGTATATTTTCATTGGCTTGGTCATTTGTATGTCTTCTTTGGAAAAACGTTTATTCAAGGCCTTTTCCCATTTCTTTAATCAGGTTGTTTGGCTTTTTGTTGTTGTTGAGTTGTAGGAGTTTACTATATATTCTGGCTATTAATCCCTTATTAAACATATGATTTGCAAATATTTTCTCCCATGTGTGGATGACCTTTTTACTCTGCTGAAGGTGTCTTTTGATGCACAAAAGGTTTTCATTTGGATGAACTCCAGTTCGTCTATATTTTCTGTCGTTGCCTGTGCCTTTGGTGTCGTTGCCAAAGCCAGTGTTGTGAAGATTTTGCCCTATGTTTTCCTATGAGTTTTATGTTTTTAGCTCTTATATTTAGCCCCTTGATCCATTTCAGTTAATTTTTGTAAATGGTGTTAGGTAAGGGTCTGACTTTATTCTTTCACATGTGGATATCCAGTTTTTCCAACACCATTTGTTGAAAAGATTGTCCTTTCTCCATTGAATGGTCTTAGCACCCTGTTTAAAAATCATCTGACCATATATGCAAGGGTTTCTTTCTGGGCTCTCTGTTCTATTCCACTGATCTATCTGTCTGTCTTTGTGCCAGTGCCACACTGTTTTGATTACTGTAGCTTTGGGATAAGATATGAAATCAGAAAGTATAAGTCCTCCAATGTTGTTCTTCTTTTTCAAGATTATTTTGGGTATTCTCTTGATGAAATTTTAAAGCTTGCATTTTATTTCTTTGAACATAGTAAACTTAGTTATTTTATAGTCTGTGTCTGATCATTCCAATATCTGATGTTTCTCTTATTTCTGCTTATTCCTGTTAGCAGTGTCTCACTTCCTTGTGTGTCTGGTTATCTTTGACTGTGTCCTGGAATTTGTATTTGAACAAATGTTTACAGGAATAACTTGAGGCCTAAGATGATACATCTTGCTCCAGGGAGGGTTTTTCTTTACTCCTGCCTGGAACCTAGGGGTGCTCCCTGTCAGGAACCACCTTAATCTAAGTTCCAGGCTCAAAGTGCCTGGATGGCCCTGCTGAAGGGAAGGTGGAGTGTACATCTGCATAAGGACCACTTACTTTGGGTTCACCCTGATTATGAGGCAGGCCTTGGAGGTCCCAGCTCAATGTGGGGGTTATCAGGTTCCTCACCTTGAGCCAGCCCCGAGTTTTGGCATTTATCTCTTTCCCTCCATGAGGCTACAAGAAGTATAGGTCTGTCGTACAGCTGTCGCTTCTACATCTGCAGATGCACTCACTCAGGGGGAAAGGAGCTTTGAGTACTGGGCTCACCTCCAGTCTCTTCTTGTCCAAGATTTGGAATTGAAATATGCTCCCTTGTTCACTCTTTGGTGCCTTTGAGAGGTCTGTTGGGCTTCCCTGGTGGCGCAGTGGTTAAGAATCCACCTGCCAATGCAGGGGGCACGGGTTTGAGCCCTGGCCCGGGAAGATCCCACATGCCGCAGAGCAACTAAGCCCCTGCACCACAACTACTGAGCCTGCGCTCTAGAGCCCGCGAGCCATAACTACTGAGCCCGCGTGCCGCAACTACTGAAGCCCATGTGTCACAACTACTGAAGCCCGCATGCCTAGAGCTCGTGCTCTGCAACAAGAGGAGCAACTGCAATGAGAAGCCCGTGCGCCGCAACGAAGAGTAGCCCCTGCTCTCAGCAACTAGAGAAAGCCCGCACGCAGCAGCGAACACCCAATGCAGCCAAAAATTAAATAAATAATCTTATAAAAAAAGAAGAAGAGAGGTGTATTTATCCGCCTTTTTGTTTGGTGTAGATTACAGAGCCTGCCCTCACCTGAAGGGTCATTTCTAACAGCACGGGCTGACCACAGTCTTCGCAGGATAAATCGTGATGGTCTAGAGCTGACTCTGTGATCATTAGTCCACTCAACCCTGCCCAGCACCCCGTGAGGCCAGAATGAGTGTTTGCTCCATCCTACAGGTGGAAAGCCAGAGCACAGAGAGGCAAAGCCTAACGGGCCTGGTGGCTGCATAGCTGGAGAGTGGCAGGGTCAACGCTAGAACCAGTTGTGTCTGACCACAAAGATGCCGCTCCACCTCCTGTGCTCAGGGGCCTTCTGGGGCTCCACTACCTGGAGTCCTGAGCACAGGTGCCCCACCTGGCCATCGAGGCCCTCCCGGCCTCCCCTGTCCACAGTGGTCCCAGCCCATCCCCACCCCTGCTTGGCAAGCACACCTCCTCCTCACCCTTCCAGACCTGGCTCAGAGGCTGGGACTGCCCTGCCCTCCTGCGGCCCCTGATGGGAGTCGGACCGAGGAGCTGGGGCCACTGGGCAGGTCTGAGCCCCCTACCGCCCAAAGCCAGGGCCCACACTGGGGGATCCCCACCCCACGCTGGCAGCCCCAGGCCAGGCACTGTGCAGGGCACCGTGTACAGCAAACAGGTCAGAGCCTGTGCCCTGAGCCACGGCCTGTCCGGGAGGGGTTGGAGCAGGCCCGGGGATCCCAAATCAGGGACCAGGAACTGTCAGGCCATCCTGAAAATACCCTGCCCAAGGCTGGCTCAGCCTCAGAGGGTGCCCAGGGGGTGAGGCTGGGGAGGCCCCCATCTGGCCCCTCTCTGGCTTTCTGCCCCGACAGGTGAACAACAACGGGATCGTCTCCTTCCTGAAGGAGGTTTCTCAGTTCACCCCAGTGGCCTTCCCCATCGCCAAGGACCGCTGCGTGGTGGCGGCCTTCTGGGCGGACGTGGACAACCGGCGTGCAGGCGACGTGTACTACCGGGAGGCCACCGACGCAGCCACGCTGCGCAGGGCCACAGATGACGTCAGGCACTACTTCCCCGAGCTCCCAGGCTTCTCCGCCACCTGGGTGTTCATAGCCACTTGGTACCGCGTCACCTTCTTCGGAGGCAGCTCCTCTTCCCCCGTGAGTGTTCTGTCCTGGGGAAGGGAGGACATCCATCTGGGGCCCAGGGTCTCCCTCCAGGGCCCCCTGCTTGCTGAGTGGGCCAGACGCAATCCCTGGGCTTCGTGCCCAGAGGGGACAGCTGGGCTCAGGGGCGGAAGCCACTCGCCCAAGGTCACAGGGCCAGGCTGGAGGGGGGATGGAGCCTGGGCCTCCTGGAAACCACCCGTGTCCAGGGAAACGCCAAGTGCCCCAACACCGTCCTTCACTCACTCGGGGGACGCAGATGGTCTGTGTTAGAAGGTTTCCGTTTGGAACGGTTCAGTACTCAAAGGGTTAAATGGGAAGTTTATTCCGTTTAATACATTATTCCTTGATGACGCCAAACGGCCACAGCGCCAAGTCCAGAATAACTGACCACTTTACCCAGTGTGGTCAGTGTGGTGGGCGGATTCCCAGTGAGGGCGGCATAGCGCTTCCAGCAGCAGACGCGTGACCGGCACCTCCTGCGGCCAGGCCCACGATGGGTGCTGGGTCACAACCGCATGGGACAGAGGGCGGCTCTCTAGAGAAAAGCACTGGGGAGCGGGCGGCCTTTCAGGACGGTATGCCCACACATTTAATACACATTCCTTTAGGGGCACGTCTGGGGCAGGCAGTGTTCTGGGCTCTGGGGAGGCGGCCCCAGACAGAGAGCACAGGACATGACTCTCCCGTGGGGCACACTCTTAACAGGGGGGACACCAGCGACCACGTAACAGGGACGCCACGCCAGCAGGACGTGGGCTCTCCCTGATGCTGTGCAAGCCTGGGGGCCTGGCTCGGCCACATGGGGGAGGTTTGGAGCTGGAGGGAATGGAGGGCTCAGCACAGCAGTTAGGGTGGGTGTGACCACACTGGGCTGAGGAGGAGAGAGAAGCCCCGAGGGTGGTGCCCGGTCTCCCATCGCAGGCACAGGGTGGGAGGGGTGGGGACAGGTGGCAGACGGGCTCGGTCCTAGATATGCTGAGCAGAGCCCGGAGTCCCCAGCCGCGGCGGCTCAGGTGGGGACGGGGCGGGGAGGGACGTGCAGGTGGTGATGAACCCTGCAGCCCCCAAGAGGCCAAAAAGAAGCAAGCTGCTTGTCAGGTACCTTGTGAGAGTAACCGTCACTGCTGGGGGTTTTAGCAGGAGTATGACAGCAAATCAGGAAAGATGGGCTTTTTCTGTAAACATTACTACAAAGAAGTTTCTCGACTGAACTTTTGTTCACACGTAGCCCACTAACATTTTGTATGTTTTGTTTGTTTTTTCTTATCGCCAATTTGTAAGAAAAATGTCTTTTTAACAAAAAGTAGAGAAAAAGAATCTACAGCCCCACCAGCAGGAGATAACTCCTGTTCAACATGTCCCACTGTGAATCAACCCACACGTTAAAAAATAAATAGAACCACGTGGAACGTGCTGTTTTGTGAGTGTTTCTTTCACTCAACAGTATTGTGGGCACTTTCCTCATTCTTATATGTTCTTCTACGTCATTTTTTATGTTATAATTTCACCTCTGCAGAGTCATTTTACCTATTACCTCTCCGTCTGGGAGGAAGGAGGCGCCCAGGGCCCCTCCTGAGCAGACAGAGGAAACCTTAATGTCCTCCTCTTTTCAAACCCGGAGATGTCAGTTCCAAAATGATTACCTTATGAGACGGGGAACCGGGATTCTGAGTTTGGGGTGGAAACCAGGCTGGGAGCTGGGAGATGGGGAAGCCCTCCCCTGGGGGCACCTGCAGGGGCAGGTCAATCAACAGAAAGTGGTGGTTAAGCTTCGGGCACGTCCTCGTCCTCCTCAAACGTCTGGGCCTCATAGCTCGCGAAGCCCCTCCGCTAGCCTTGCTGACCAACCGCGGTCCGGCCCTCCTCACACCTTCCCACTGCTCGGGCCTTCCAGCCCTCACGCCCTCCTCGTCCTGAGTCCCGGCACCTGAGCTTGCCTTCCTGCAGGAGACTGCTCGGTTCCCCTGCTGTCATCTTTCACCGTGGGACGCCCCCATGTGCGATGCCTGCGTGCCAGCCCGGCGCGGTGGCACTTGCACTCCGGTGGGCCTGCTGCCTCCATCACGGGGTGCCCCGAGGGCGCTGCATCGCCCCCAGTGTTTGTGAAATCATCCCGGCATGAGTTGCTAGAAGGGAGGTTGCTGCCTGCGCAAGTCTGATTTCCCCTCAAAACTGTGCCCACTCATAGTTGCACAAGCCACATTCAGAAGCGCCTGTAGCCCTGCACCCCGGCCAAATGCACCGCTCCACAGGCGTGAAAGGAATGGCCCTGGTTTTTTCAGCTTTACGCATCTCTGATTTCTAGTAACGGGAAATCTTGACCAGTTGTATTCTATCGTGATGTTTCTGTTCACACCCTTTGCCAATTTGTCTGTCATCTTTCTGTCCTTTTTCTTATTGATCCGTGGAAGTTCTACTTGAATTAAAGACATCACCAGTTTCTCCGCCATGTGTGTTATAAACACACTTTTCCCTTCACTCTTTGCCATTCAGCTTGATCTCATGACACTTTTTTTATCCGGAAGTTCTTGTAGTCAAATGTATAAATCTCCTTTGTGGTTTCTGCAGTTTTAACAAATGTCAGGCTTGAAAGTCCTTCCCTAGACGTTCTGCATAGTCACCTATGTTTTCCTCTAGGCCAACGACAGCCTCATTTACAACCTTACTCGATTCGGGATTTATTTTCATAAGAGAGATAAAGCTCC
Organism: Monodon monoceros; assembly: GCF_005190385.1. Lineage (NCBI taxonomy): Eukaryota > Metazoa > Chordata > Mammalia > Artiodactyla > Monodontidae > Monodon > Monodon monoceros. Next base: position 797,750 of record NW_021703772.1, on the reverse strand, counting down.
GATTTAATTGTTTTTCAGAGCTTCCTATTTGTCCCACGATCGTTTCTTAAACAACCTCACCCTTTGCCCATTCTGAAATAGCACCTCTTATGTACACACTGCCCACGGAGGATTCTCCATGAAAACCGAAAGACTTAGCGATTGAAAACTGCCTTTCCTTCTTTCCCCTTTTTATCTTTCCCCTTTTTCTCCTTTTACTTTTTTGTTCATCTCACATGAGATGATTTTGTGGATTTGGCCAGGTGGTCACGAACCCTCTATGCCCCCAGACCCACAGGGGAAACTGTCTGCTCCTGGCGTCCGTGGCCTCCACAGCCCCTCAGTGGGCTTCACTCGCTCTCCAGGCATCAGATAATACTGGGGAGGGGGGGGGCAGGCGTTGGGGACACAGCGGAGGATGGAGGTCGAGGTCATCGGGGCCTCCCTGTGGCTGACCATCTCGCTGGGGAAACAGAGGAGGGACCAGTGGGCGACTGCAATGTGGGCGGGGCGGGGTCTTTGGGTGGAGACAGGGGCGCAGGCTTCGCTCAGGCCCCTCCTTGGCAGGTCAACACGTTCCAGACCGTGCTCATCACCGACGGCAAGCTCTCCTTCACCATCTTCAACTACGAGTCCATCACGTGGACCACGGGCACGCACGCCAGCAGCGGGGGCGACGCCGCTGGTCTGGGGGGCATCGCGGCCCAGGTAGGGGCCCTGCTTCCCACGGCTGGGACTGTCCCGAGCTGGTGAGGCAGGTGGACCCCCCCCCTCCCCGCCCAATGCTGTGCAGAGGCCTCTCCCGGCCCAGAACCACAGAAACACTCTCGGGCCAAAGCACCTTTGTCCCGACCCACACGGCCGGCCCGACAGGGCCAGCTGCAGCTGGGACAGAGTTCTGTGTGCACTGTGGCCTGAGGGACAGTGGCCAGCAGAAAATCCCAGGTGCGGAGGGTGGTCAAGTGCGAGCCCCCAGGGCCTGGGAGTGCCCCTCCCCCCGCTCTAGGCTCTCTGCTTTCTCCTGAGGTCACACTGGCCCTGGGTCCTAGGGGAGGCCCAGGAGCCCAGGAGTGGGCGGGAAGGGGTGCGGGGAGGGCTGCCAGGGCCCAACCAGGTCAGCAGCTGGAGGAGCTGCTGGTTAGGGTGGGGCGTGGCTGGGAGGCGGGGACCGCACGGCGGGCCGGTGAAGATGCCCCTGAATCTTCAGCGCTCCGCAGCTCACGAGGCCGCCCCCGCGGCAGGTGGGTCTCAGGAACGTTAGGGAGACCTGCGGACCCAGCCCGCACCTGCCCCCACTCTCTCCCACCCGCCCCCAGGCCGGCTTCAATGCGGGTGATGGGCGGCGCTACTTCAGCATCCCCGGCTCACGCACCGCGGACATGGCGGAGGTGGAGACCACCACCAACGTGGGCGTGCCCGGGCGCTGGGCGTTCAGAATCGATGATGCCCAGGTGCGCGTGGGGGGCTGCGGCCATACAAGTAAGAGGACAGAGAGAGTCGCTGGGGTGGCGGAGGGGCATGGATTAGGGAGGCGGGATGGCGGGGGGGGGGAGGGGGAGCCCCGGGCCTCTTGGGGGCGCACGGCCCCGCCCACCTCGGCTCCTCTTCCCCGGGCTCACCCCTGAGCCTCAGTCTCCCCCTGGGAGGCCTTCCTGCCTCTGCTGAGGGGAAGGGGTTTGCTGGAGACCACGGTTTGAAGTGTGAAGGGGTGTAAAGGGGGGGAGCTGGGGTCACATCCCCACCCAGGGAATCCTGGGCATCCCTGCGTGGCCTCCCACGTCCTCAGGACCACCTGGGAGGCAGGCCCTCTTTCCACCCATTTTGCTGCCTTGCTTCTTGGTGGGACTTGGTGCTTGTGTGACAACCTGGACATCTACCTGACAGGAGGGAGCTCCCTGACGCCCGGGGTCCTTCAGGCACACAACACAGAGCAGACGGGAGCAGGGTCCACCCCGGGGGCGAGCGCGAGGCCTGTGGAGACAGCGGGACTGGCCACAGAAGGATGTGCTCCCGGCTCTCCTGCTGTGTGGCTCTGGGTCACAGACCCTCCTGAAACCCCTGCTTATAAATGGAGGGGGGAGGGTGTCAAGTGACGGGTTCAGCCGCGCCACTCCCCCGGCCAAGCCTGGAGCCAGTGAGGCCTGTGCTGGGACCTCCCCCGGAGATCGCCTCCCACCCCCATGGGGACCAAGGCCACCAAGAGGGGCTGCTTCTCCTGAACACCGTCCCAGGGATGAACCCAGTGCAAGGAAGCCCACCCAGACCTGCCAGGGGAGCAGGCGTGCACCCTGGGGGGGGGGGAGGCGGGGAGGGCAGGTGTGTACCACGCTGAGGACTGGATATGGGCCCTGGTGAGAGAAGCCCGGGGAGCCTGAGCCCACCCACTCACCAGTGTGAACGAGGGGGCGGCCCACAGGGCCAGGAGCCCAGGGGCCACTGATTTCGCCCCCCTCCCCCAGAGTGGCAACACCCGCCCAGGCTCGGAGCCGCGGTGGTTCGGGGCAGGGGACGCTACTCAGTCACCACACCTTTGCGTGGGCAGCACAGAGGTCTGGCGCTTGCCAGCGGCCAGGGGCTTGGGTTGTGGTTGAGGGGTAGAGTATGGGTGCAGGTGTGCGTGCAGGTGTGCATGCAGGTATGGGTAGGTCCATGCTCCCCACAGAGGCTGCCGGCTGTGAGCCTGCGGACTGGGGTCCTCAGAGGAGGGTCCAGTCAGTCCCTCGGGGACGCCGTTCCCATGTGGCGGTGCTTCTCCCCCGCCCCAGGCCTCTGCGGGGAGCAGATGGAGGAGGCCCTGCCGGGCCCTCAAAGCTCTCGCGCACAGAGGCCCTGAGGGGCACAGTCCCGTGGGGTTGCAGGGGAACCGGCCCCCTCGTGTCCCCGCCCCACGCCGCAAGCCCTGGAGATGGAGCCCGTGCGCATCAGTCTGGAGGCACCGGGGAGGGAGAGTGGGTTCACGCCTGAGAGGCGGGGCGCCCACACCTGGCAGTCTACCTTATGAGAGGGCTGGTCCTGACACGGGCTCAGGCAGTCAGCCGCCACCCGCTGCAGGGCAGCCGGACTACGCGGCCTGAGTGCCGGTGTGGCTCGGTGAGTGGACCGGTAGGGGCAGGGACAGTCCTCAAAGGCACCCACAGCCTTGGTGGTGCTCGGGGCCCGAGGGCCCTTCTGGGAGTGCCCCCTCTCTCCCTCCCTCCTGGACACCAGCCAGCTCTTCCCAAGGCCCTCCTAGTAACAGGAGGTCTGAAACCCTGGGATGCCCCCGCACCTGCCTAGGTGTGCTCATTCATGGCAGGTTTCGGTGGCCTTGTCTCTGCGGAGGGTGGGCCCCATGAGCTGAGCCCTGCGGGAGGCCTGTCCTCGAGATAACGGAGACCCAGCAGCAGCGGACCTCGCAGCGCCTCCCCCGAGAAGGGCCCCCGGGCTAGGCTGACGGCCCTGCCCTCCCTGTGTCCGCAGCCTCCGTGTGCCTGACCCTGCGCCCCTGCCTCAACGGCGGCAAGTGCATCGACGACTGCGTCACGGGCAACCCCTCCTACACCTGCTCCTGCCTCTCGGGCTTCACGGGGAGGAGGTGCCACCTGGGTGAGTTTCTGCTGGGACCGCCCACCTGGAGGAACCCAGCAGCACAGCCAACGGCCCCAAGAGCCCGAGGCCTGGGGCCTCTGTCCCCGTGGTGTGGGTGGCGTCCGGGAGGCGCCGGGGGAGCCAGACACAGCAGCTCCGTGATGGTGAGCACGTGGGCGGGCTCTGCAGCCGCGCCGCCCCAGGCCACGGCAGGTCCTCCCCAGCGGCGCCTCCACTGAGTCCCCGGCTGCCCCATTTTCCAGATGTGAACGAGTGTGCTTCCCACCCGTGTCAGAACGGCGGGACCTGCACGCACGGCGTCAACAGCTTCATCTGCCAGTGCCCGGCGGGCTTCGGGGGACCCACCTGTGAGACAGGTGAGAAGAACCAGGGGCTGCAGGGCCATGGGGATGGTCCTGCCCGACCAGGGAGTGGCGGCTAGCCTGGTGGGGGCATCAGGTCAGTGTGCCGCAGGGGGCCCGGCCCCAGGGAGGCCCGGGGGCAGGGGGCACAGGAGCCCAGACTCCAGAGGAGAGGCCCCGCCCCGTGGGCGTGACAGGAGCGCTGACCACAGCACACAGCCAAGGGTGAGGCCTTGGGACAGGGCAGGGCCTGGTTCCAGACCCGTCTCACCGTAGGCCTGCACCCCTGAAACCCTGAACCCCAGCTGCTCCCGGCAGGAGTGCAGGCTGTTTCTCTCCATCCCGGGGGTCTTACGGCCTAGATGTGGGTTGGGGTCTTTCTGAAGACCCCCTTGTTGCTTCCAAACTGCAGCCCACACGCCCGTCTGCCACCCCGCTTCTGAGCGCGGCTCTTTGGAAGCAGTGCTTTCTGATCAGACCTCTACTCCCTGCCCTTCATGCAGCACCTCTTTGGGGCCCCCTCACCCTGGGCCCTTCACCCCCCTGGTAAAGGAAGGTGGACGCCCCACTCCCACCCCCGTGCCACTGTGGAAAGCCGCTAGGGGAGCCCAACAAACGGAGCCCCTTAAAATCAAAGCACAATGACCCTTGATCCCCATCCGGTTCAGCCAGACACACTGTCCCCTACATACGCTTACTGATATGTAACGGTTATTTAGAAAAACATATAACACATAGTTAAATCGAGTGTGTACAAGTAACCACCGCACCAATGTCTCAATCTAGAAAAACCATTTCTAATGGAGACTTATGGCCACAGGGAATGTTTTAAAGTCCTTAACTCTGGTGTGTATACACATGTCTGGGCCGGGTGGGACCCTGGGAGGGCTTGGGGCCAGAGCCAGGAGCCCTGAGCCTTGGCCTCCTCATGGCCACCACGGTAACACCCATGGGTACCAGCCCCCAGTCCCCCATGAGGCTCTCTGGTCTCAGGACCCACCTTGGCCCCCAGAGCCCATGACAGCAGGGATGCTGGGCAGAGTCCAGCAGGGACGTGGGTACCGCTCGGCCTGAGTCTCCCCTCCCCCACCCGTGCCCAGCCCTGCTCTCTGGTGGAGTCAGGGTCCCAGAGACGGGGGTCACCGTGTGCCGTCAGCCACCAAAGCACCGCCACACCTCCCAGGGTTCAGGCCTCCTTCCTCCCACTGCCCCCCACCCTGACTCCAGGGTGGGTCACCCACTCTGGGGATCCCGTCTGGTTCCTGTATTGAGTCCTTTTTGGAATGAGCTGTCAGCAGGACAGGCGACATAGCTGGGGGAAGGCAGTGTCCCCCCACCTGCTGCCAGCAGCCACCAGGTGAGGCCAGCATCCTGGGTGAGGGGCAGGCCAGAGCTCCAACAAAGGCGGGTCCCACCTGCTCACTTCCACCTGACTGGGGGCCGAGGGCCTTTGCAGGGCTGTCCTTGCAGCAAGAAGTGTCTCCTCGCCCACCTTGGACCCTCAGCCCCGGACCACTCAGGCCCCTCCTGCGCCCCCTCAGGGCTCCGTCACAGGCCGTGCCCCCAGCCCAGCTGGGAGGAATCTCTCAGCCCCAGAGCCCTGTCCTGTGATGACAGCTCTGTCACAGTCATCTTAGCAGGGGCACTGCCCAGGAGGGTGGGAGCTGGGTCCCATTCACCCCCATGTCCCCCGCCAGGCACAGGCACACCCTCCCTCCTCCCCAGGTCTGCTGAAATAAACCCCATTCAGACAAGCTTTCAGTGCCGGTGGGTTGGGACTGCCCTGGTCCCCCAGGGCCCTATGCCCTCCAGAGACGGCCAGATCCACCCGTGCTGCAGCCCGAGATGTCAGCAATGGGGCTCAGTGGGAGCCCCTGGGGCCACCACAGCTGGGGATCCAATGGCCTTCCACCCCTTTGTGCTTGTAGCACAGTCTCCGTGCGATGCCAAAGAGTGTGAGAACGGCGGCTGGTGCCAGGCGGAGGGCGGCTCTGCAGTGTGCGTGTGCGCAGCCGGCTACACGGGTGCAGCCTGCGAGACGGGTGAGTGTGCCCTCGGGTGGGAGCAGGGGCGCAGGGTGCCAGGTGCTCAAAGGCTGGCACACAGCCGAGCACCCACCTCTGCCGCCCCCAGATGTGGACGAGTGCGGCTCTGACCCCTGCCTGAACGGAGGGTCATGTGTCGACCTGGTGGGGAATTTCACCTGCCTTTGTTCAGAGCCCTTCGAGGGACCTCGCTGCGAGACAGGTAACGGCCACGTGCCTGAAGCCCCCCACCAGTGAGAGCAGTCAGCTGCCCCCTTTCCCTCTCGGGGGTGGGGAGGTCTGGTCTGAGCTCTGCTGTCCACATGCTGGGTAAGGCTGAGCGAATCTGTTCCCCTCTCTGGGCCTGGTCTCCATCTGGAAAATGCAGGTATGGATGAGCACACTCCCAAGGCCCCTCTCCCGACTCAGGAGATAGATTCTTGGCTGTTTAATGTCCCTCCTTCCTACCCCAGACCCCTCGCCTTGCTAGGGAACAAGCCGTGGGCGTCGGAAAGAAAGCTGATCTCTCCTACAAGTGATGGAGGCTGCTAGCTCCTGTCCTATTGCATACTGTTTTAAATGCCGGTTAGGACTCGGTAGGTCAGTTAAAAGACCCACACAGTAAATTCGGGGCTTTAGCACCTGACATCGCCTTACCTCCCACGGCTTTGGTCCCCGAGCCGACAACAGTGGTGCTTGCATCTCCCCGGTGGAGGGGCGCTCAAGACAAACTCATCGGATTTGCTTCGAGTCTCAAAGCCTAAGAAGGAAATTAGGTCCTACCGATGAGTAAGACGCGGATGGATGCTGTGCCCTCCGTCGGTCTTTGGTGGGATGGCCACACGCAGGGCGGGCTGTGTCCTGAGGCGATGGTGAGGCTTCACGGTGCAGAGGGCAAGAGGCTGGCAGCCTTACCTGTTGCCTGAAATCACCGTGATGTGTCACACGATTGCCTAGATTGCGATTTAAGTATCAGCGTATTTAACTAAACTCACGTCAGAAAACAGAGAAGTGATTTCAAAAGACTTTGCAAAGAAACCATGTTTTGTACGAAGAATAATGCAAACGAAAGCAAACGATAGGAAACAACTGACTTGTCTACCCCAGTACAAGCTCATTAGCCACGTTGCACATACAGCGGGAAGCTGGCCAAACGTTGGAGATTATAAAAAGGGGTATCTAGCCTTCTGCTCGTGGCCAACAAGGATTAACTGCCCTGGGAACTTCCCTCTCACTGTCAACAATGAGAAAACCAGACAAAATATATGAAACAACTGTTTTCAGCCATTGGACAACAGAAAGTAGAGGGCTGTCATCCCTGAGAGAAGGGAATGAAATGGGGTGAGCCCTACAATTGCCCCAAGGCTGCCTCGGAGCCGTTTCCAGGCTGCCACGCCGGGGTGGGGCCGGGGAGGGATCCAGACTCCAGCAGTTCCTCTGAGTCTCTGGGTCAAGGAGACAGAGATTCAAATTCAGTGGCTGGAATTTGGGGGAATAATACCAGCAAGGACAGAGCTACTGAGAGGGGAAGCGGGGAAGGGGAGAGAGCACAAGATCGGCTCTGGAGATCTGCAGGAGGACCCCTTGAGTGTGGGTTGGGTGAAATCTACTGGGGTGGGGAAGAACCACTGGGAGTGGTGAGTCAGACAATTCCTGGAACTCAGACCCGCCTCCCCACCAGCTGGAGTGGAGTGAGCTCTTCGTAGCCAGGGCCAATGCTGAGTAGAGTCCCCAGTGGTATCACCTTAGTAGTGGGGATAAGTAAATGCTAAGCTAACGGCTAACGTGATCTGCCCCAAGAAATCTTAAAAGAAAGTTCGAAAGGATCAAACTGAGCCCAAGTAATTTCACTCTATGGCAGGGTAAAATCCTCCACCTTTAAAGGAATAATAACAGAGTCCAGAACCCCAAGATACCCAACCAGAAGTTACTATAGGCGCACAAAGGATTGAGAGTACATGACCCACAGCCAGGAGTCAAATAGACCAGTAGAAACAGGGGCCAGAGATGACAGAACCAGCAAGTACAGATGTTCAGTTGTCCATCATGAACACACACCATGTGTTCAAGACTGTTGAGGGAAAAAGACATAATGAGAAGTAGGAGATATAAGAAAAGAAGCTTCTAGAGATGAAAACTATAATATCTGAATTTTAAAAATACACTGGATGGTGTTAACAGCAGGTTAAGACACCAAAGAAGGAAAGATCAATGACCTTGAAGAGAGAAGTGGAAGCAATTCAACATGCAGCCCAGAGACAATAAGATAAAAGGACAGCACCTCCTCAGGGGCCTGTGCACAGACACCTTGCAGTCTGGCAGGTGTGTACTTGGAGTGCCGGAAATGAGGGAGGGGGCTGAAGGGGTGCAGAGAAAGTATGTGAAGAAACAACAGCCAAACACTTTCTAAGTCTGATGAAAATGAAAACCAAACCTCCAAGAAAAACATGAAGCCACATCATAGTCAAATTGCTGAAAACCAGTGACAGAGAAAATCTTAAAAGTAGCCAGAGAGAAAAGACAGACTGCACAGAGAAACAAGAATGACAACAGCCTCATCAGAGACAAGGCCGGTCGGAAGACACTGGGACGACACCCCTAAAGCATGGAAGAAATAAGCTGTCAACCTCGTGCTATACACCCAGCAAAACTCTTCCAGAAATTCAGGTGAAATAAAGATTTTTCAGACAGCAAAAACAGAGAATTCACCACCAGCATATATGCATTACAAGAAATGTCTTTTCGACAGAAGAAAAATGGTCCCTGATGAAAATCTGGATCTACACAAAGGAATGAAGAGTTCTAGAAATGGTAAATATATGGGTAAAAATAAAAGACTTTTCTTCTTACTTGTTAATCTTTTTAAAGATATTTTTAAAACAAAGAAATAGCAACATATTTGGGGTTTACAATATACATAGAAATAAAATGTATGACACCAATAGCTTAAAGCAGCCTGTGCAAGCTTTTAAAGGGCCAGATAGTAATATTTTTTTTGGCTTTGTGAGCCATGTGGTCACAGCTATTCAGCTCTACCAACGTAAGGCAAAAGCAGTGAGCCACAGACTGTGCATAAGTGAATGGACATGGATGGCCATGTTCCAATGATACTTTATTTTTTTAAATGGGTGGCAGGCAAGATTTGGTCTTTGAGCCTTTGCTTATCAACTTCTGGCATAAGGGATAGAAAGGGAGAAATGGAAGTATAATATCGTAAGGTCCTGACATTATATACGAAGTGGTATAATACTGTTTGAAGGTCGACTGTGATAAGTTAAAGGTATACCTTGTAAACCCTAGAGCAGCAAGTAAAAAAATAATAATAATGAGTTATAGCCAATAAACCGATCATGGAGATGAAATGGAATCCTAAAAATACTCAATACAGAAGGTATGAAAAGAAGAAAAATGAAGATAAAGAAAGCTGGCTGTAACTACCACTGAATATTCAAAGGTACAATTACAAAATACCAGATTTTAGCAGTGGAAAGGAATTCAGGATTCAGAGGATTTAATCCTTAAATAAATATGTAATGTTAACTGAGCAAATGAGTTATATTACTAGCTACCTCTAGTTAATAAATAAAAATAAAAGTGTGCAGGAAAATTTGAAAAATCTACAGTCATTGAGAAGAAAAAGGAATATATTTTTCTAACTCAAAATGAAAACACAACTTTATATCTTTAAGAATAAATGAAGCCTAGTAGTTAAAGTTTAAATAACTTTTTAGTGGCATTTATGAAATTTTACATATGCTTTCTCACCTTACGATTTCACATAAACAAATGTTTTGTTCACCCAGGAAAAAAAAAAAAAAAAGACGGAAAAGGAACAAAGAAGAAGTGGGACAAATAAGAAACAATAGCAAGGTGATGGGCTTAATCCAGTCATATTGGCAATTACATTTAAATGTAAAAATGGTTAAAAACAGAAAAGACAGAGATTGTCAAATCGAATTGAAAAGCAAGACCCAACCATATACTTTCTACAAGAAACCTGCTGCCAATAGGAAGACACAGATCATTTTAAAGTAGTGGGATGGGTCTCACACTGCGTGCAGCGACCAGTCCTGGACTGAGTGCTGGGAGCGGCTCTGAGGACTCTGACGTAGCAGCGGGCGGGGTGGGGAGAAGCACAGGGGCGAGTCCTCATCATTTTCCTCTGGTGTCCCCCCGACCCCGCCTCCTGGTCTCAGAGCAACCCCGAAACCAGAAGTCGGCATCAGTGCTGACAGAGAAGCAGGACCCACAGAGGCAGCAGTGGGCGGAGCCTTCCGCTCCCGCCAGGGGAATTCTGGGCTTCACAAGTGTGGGCAAACTCCTGCTGGTTTTCCCTTTCTCTGTCCTCCAGCCACGTGACCCCACACAGGCGTGCGGTCACAGGAAGTAAGTAGCAGAGTGGGGCCACTAAGCCCAGATTTCATGCCAGAGGACGAGATGTGCTGCGGAGGGCGCGGAGGGGGTCTGGGGCGGCAGCCCCATCTTGTTCTTTCTGAGCTCCTGGGCTCCCTCAAGTTGGGCGTGTGTAATCTGATAAGCAAAAGACAAACAACTCAGCGGAAACAATGGCAAAGAATGTAAGCAGGAAAGTCACACAGAGAGAAACAAACACCATAAACAAGTGAAAAGAAGCTCAGTCTCAATAATCAAGAAACTACAAATTAAATAAAAATCTAATTTCAGGTTTTGCCCATTAGATTGGTAAGAATTTTGATAGTTGATGGAATCGGGAATTGGAAAGGCTGTGGCAGAATGAGTGCCCCCATTCTCCCCGGGGAGTATTGATTCTATTTTCCTTGAAATTTTTTATAATTTTTTTTGCAATCGTTCATATGTATTACATTTACAGTTAATTTTTAAACCATAAAATGATGGATAAAAAACTTAAAAATGATACCATTTATTGAAAGACTTAGGTATAAATGTAATAAAGCATTTTCAGGATTTAAATACTGAAAACTACAAAATGGTGATGAAAGAAATCAAAGAAGCTCTCGGTACATAGAGAGACACTATGTTCATGGATTAGAAGACTTAACATAGCAAATATGTCGGCTCTCCCCAGACTGACCTGTAGATTTAACATGATTCCAATCAAAATCTCAGCAGGGTTTTTGGTAGCTGCACACAAGCTGATTCTGTAATTTATATGGAAAGGCAAAGGAATTAAGGTAGCCAAAACAATTTCAAAAAAGAAGAATGCATTTTAAGGAATCACACTACCCGGTATTAAGACTTATTATAAAGCTACAGTGATCAAGATTATGTGGTATTGGCAAAGGGACTGACACACCAATCAACAGAACAGGAAAGAGGATCCAGAAACAGACCCACACAAATATGGGTATTATTTTTTGAAAAGGTATAAGAGAGATTCAGCAGAAAAAGGATGCATACAAGCATGGGGACCAGCAAGGACGCAGGGACTGGGCAGCGCTGCTTCAACCTAAACACCTCTTATACAAAGATTAACTCAAAATGAATCATAGACCTGAACAGAAAACAGAAAACTATAACGTTTTTAGAAGAAAACTAAAGATTTTTAGATAGAAAAATCTTTGTGACTCACGGTTAAGCAAAGAGTGCTAAGACAAGACCACAAAAGCATGCTCTATCAAAAAAAAAAATAGATAAATTGGACTTCATCAAAACTGAAAACTTTTCCTCTGTGAAAGACATGGTTAAGAGAATGAAAAGACAAGCTAAAGACTGGGAGAGGGACTTCCCAGGTGGTGCAGTGGTTAGGACTCAGCGCTCCCAATGCAGGGGGCCCGGGTTCGATCCCTGGTCAGGGAACTAGATCCCACATGCATGCCGCAGCTAAGAAGTCCACATGCCACAACTAAAGATCCTGCATGCCTCAACTAAGACCCGGGGCAGCCTAAATAAATAAATAAGTAAAAAAAAAAAAGACTCGGACACTTAACCAAAAAGGATACACAGAAGGCAAACAAACAGATGAACAAATCTGTTGTTGTCATTAACTATTGGTGAAACGCAAATTAAAGCCACAATGAGATGCCACTGCAAGCCTATGATAATTGCTAAAATAAAAGACACTGACCTGGTGAGGGTACAGAACAACGGGAACTCTCACCTATTTTTGGTGGGAATGCCGAACAGTTTGGCCACTCTGAAATAGTTTGATAGCTCTTTTTATAAAGTTAAACATACACTTATAATATGACCCAGCAATCGCACTCCTAGGTATTAACCCTAAACAAATGAAAACTTATGTCACACAGAACTCTGTACAGGAATGTCTGTAGCATGTCTATAGCCACCAGAAACCAGGAACCCAAACATCCTTCCCGGGGTGAATGGACACATGAACTGCGGTACCTGTCGACGTGGGACACAACTCGGTCATAAAACGGACTAATTACTGATACTTATAACACCTGAGACGGTCCTGGAGGCGTGACGCTGAGTGAAAGAAGCCAGTCTCAAAAGAGTACAGGCTGTTTGGTTCCACTTCTCTGGCATCCTTGAAAGGACAAAACTGCAGTGATGAACAGATCAGTAGCTCTAGGGGTTCAGGATGGAGGGGGTCTGTGACCCTGCAGAGAGAAAACAAAGAGGTCTTTGGGATGACGGAATGTCCCGTATCCTGTCCTGTGTCCATATACACACAGCTATACATGTGATAAAATTCTTAGGCATGTCCCTCAAACACAAGTCATTTTACTGTATATTAATTTCAAAGATAAATTCTGAAAAAAACATGAGGAAATTGAACATTTAGAAACAAAAAGACTAAAAAGGCAAACACGAATCAGGAGAAGCTGGAGTGGCTGTATTCATATCATTCAGATTAAACTTTCGAGTAGGAGAGCAGCCAGAAATGGGGACCTTTTATAATGACCACGGGCCAGTTCATCAGGAAGACACAATAACTCTATGCAACACCTAGTAACGCAAATCGAAATACCCAAAGCAACAGCTGGCAGAGCTACAAGGGGAGACAGATCCCCAGTCATAGGCGGGGGTTTCGGCGGAACTCCTATCTCGGTGGCGCAGAGCATACAAGCATGGGGACCAGCAAGGACGCAGGGACTGGGCAGCGCTGCCAGCCGACCCGGCCCGACTGACAGTCACGGACACGCACGTTCCTTCCAGGGCTCACGGAGCCTTCACTATGACAGACCATCCTGTCGGCCATAAAATAAGGCTCAATAAATTGAAAAGGACTGTGTTCGCTGACCACAGCAAAATTAAACTAGAAATTGGCAGCAGAAAGATAAAGTTAAAAATCCCAAATCTTTAACTAACAGAGATGCTGGATGGGAAATGTTTGGAGGCTCTGGCCTCAGCTGGGCCCTTTGGTGCACACCGTGGGGCTCCCTCCTCACTCTGGCTTCTCATTCTGCTCCAGAGAAAGGGCTCGGGGACTGAGGGGCCGCTAGAGGTCAGTTTCCGGGCGCTCGGCACTAAGGACAGAGGTTAAGACACCTCCTCTCCGGCCCGAGGCCCCATCCGCGCCGTGCTCTCTGCGCGGCCTCGGGTGACCTCCGTCTTTCTTGCAGGAAGCCACCCGGTGCCCGACGCCTGCCTCTCGGCCCCCTGCCAGAACGGGGGCACCTGTGTGGATGCGGAGCAGGGCTACGTGTGTGAATGCCCCGAAGGCTTCATGGGCCTTGACTGCAGGGAGAGTGCGTGTGGGCCGGGCTGCCGGGGCCCCGTGGGGTGTGCACGCAAACCCCCATGAGGGAGGCTGTGGGGAGCGGGGAGACGGGCTACACGGCGGGGTTTACGGGACGGTGGTCAGGACAGGGCACCCCGACATTGGAGGCTCCTCCCTCCCTCCCTCCGTGGCAGGAACCCCCAACAACTGTGAGTGCCGTAATGGTGGCAGGTGCCTGGGGGCTAACACCACCCTCTGCCAGTGCCCTCCGGGCTTCTTTGGGCTCCTCTGCGAATTTGGTAGGTGCCCAGGGCTGGGATGGGGGCGCCCTTCCTGCCTGGACCCTGAGAATCCCCACAACCACCGTGTAAGTGGTGGCTTGGGCCTGGGCCCGGACCCGCATGGTGGGCCCCGGGGGGTGGGGTGGGGAGGCCACAAGGGTGCCCGAACCTGGTCACCCGGGCAGCTCGGTCCTTCTCAAGGACACACGGTCTCCAGGGAGACACGCGGGGACATGAGACGGGCTCTCCCCTTCCCTGCAGAGGTCACGGCCATGCCCTGCAACGTGAACACGCAGTGCCCCGACGGCGGCCACTGCATGGAGTACGGCGGGAGCTACCTGTGCGTCTGCCACACCGACCACAACGTCAGCCACTGTGAGTGGGGGGGGGGGGGGGCGGGCCCCGGCCTGCGGGGCCGGGGGCCGGGCCGGGGGGGGGGGGGGGGGGGGGGGTGAGGGGGCAGTGGGCACAGCAGGAGGGGGCCCTCGAGGGGACCTGGGGGTGGACGGCCTGGCCGTGCGCACGTGCCACGCCGCACCTGCCTGAGCCCCGGGCTTAGGTGCTAGAACGTTAACGTGCACCTGACGAGCACCTGCGGAGAAACAGGTTCACCCCGCGTGTCTGTTAGTGCGTGGATGACCAGTGACTTAGGTAGGGAGTGACTACACGTGATGGTGGTGCTGGTGGTGACGATACCAAGACCCTCGTGGACCACAGCTCAGTCCCAGCTCACGTAAGAGTGAGGATGAACTCTGGAAGAATCAGAAATACAAGGAATTCCAGGGTGGACCTTAGAGCCCAGCGTGAAGAATCAAGACCTTGGCCTCGGTTCCAGCCAGGACCTCAGGGTGATCGCCCTCTGTCCCCGCAGCGCTGCCGTCCCCCTGCGACTCAGACCCCTGCTTCAACGGAGGCTCCTGTGATGCCCACGATGACTCCTACACGTGCGAGTGCCCGCGGGGCTTCCACGGCCGGCACTGCGAGAAAGGTGGGGCGCGGCGGCACGCGAGGGGGCGGGGGGCTGGCGGGGCCCGCCACCCCGGCTGCCCCTGCGCCTCTCGCTCATCACAGCGCTTTCCTCACGACGCGCTTCCTTTCCTGCTCAGTGTTTTTCCAAGTGGATTTTAGAATCACTGATTTTTAAAAAATTCGTTAGGACTTTGTTAAATTGAGTGCAGTTGGAGAGTGTCAACATTTTACAACATTTAGCCAGTTAAGAGCGTGAGTACTCTTCTGTAAACACACAGCAGGCGCCACTGTCCTCGTCAGCACCCACCCAGGGCCGTCTCTTCCACGCAGTTCGAAGCAACGCTCAGAACTCTTTTCAGTGACCCAGGCGTCCCCTTGGTCAGAGCCCAGGGTGCCGGCCCCCTGACCCCGTGTTGCCCGGCCTATTCTCCTGGGCTCGGCACCCGGCCCACATCCAGTCCTGCAGCCTTCCCACTGCCCTCACTCGTCCAGAGAGCTGAAGCCTGGACCTTTACCTGCAAGCCTCTGCCGCTCCCACAGTGGCCCTGAGGGCAGCTCCCCGGCACTCTGACCACAGAGCCCCTGCGGCCTCCCCACCCCTGTAGCAGGAGGAGGGCTTTCCGGAGAGTAGGCCTCGTCCTCTGCAAGTACCACTGAGGTCCGTCACCCTCGGCAAAGGCCTTCCGGAGAGCGGACACGGAGGGACACGGGGTGGGGTGGCCGGAACTTGGACTGGCAGCCTGGGAGGCCCCACAGGGTGCGGGGGGAGAAGCGGCCCCCTGAGCCTGGGGGCAGGCCCCCTGCTGCCTCACGTCCCCCCGTCCGAGCGTCGAGGAGGCCAAGCGCCTAAACTCCTGGCTGGGCTGTGAAGGTGCGGCTCCTCCAGCCCGGGCGGGCGGCCGGGGCCCCGCAAGTCCAAGGAGGTGCCCCCAGTAAAGGTACAGAAAACAGGAAAATCAGAACGGAGCCACAGCAGGGCTCCCAGCCCGGTCTGTGGATGCCAGCTCCCCACCGGGCAGGAAGGCGGGCGCAGCACTGGCCGTGCTGCGGGGCCGGCTCTCCTGGCTCTCCAGCGGAGCCTGAGGCAGGGAAGAGAGGGCAGGCGGGCGGGCAGAGGGCCCCCGAGGCTGAGGGGCTGCACGTGGCTGGCTCTGCCCCGGCTGCAGCTGGGCCTCGGGCTCCGCCGAGAGGCAGGCCTGGGCACATGGGGCCCAGCGGTGCCTGAGGACGAAGAAGGCTCGCGCGGGGCGTCATGGGCACTGCGGGGCCGGGAAGCTGGCCCTGCTTTACCCGCCTCTCTGTCTCTGTCTGTCCCTCCTCCAGCCCGGCCGCGCCTGTGCAGCTCGGGGCCCTGCAGGAACGGCGGCACATGCAAGGAAGCGGGCGGCGAGTACCGCTGCGACTGCCCCTACCGCTTCACCGGAAGGCACTGCGAGATCGGTGCGGCCCCAGCCAGTGGGGATCAGCTTGTAGAGAGTGGGGAGGAGCCAGGCCCCGACCCAGGACCCCCGACCCTGCCACCGTGCGTCTGCTTGTCAGGAGCATCCCCGCCAAGGCCCCAGCTCTGGGATGTCGAGGGATCAGGGAAGGGGCAGGGGTGGTGGACGCATGACCTCCGACCCCGCCCGATGGGTGCCTCCTGCTTCCAGGGAAGCCAGACTCATGCGCCTCTGGCCCCTGTCACAACGGCGGCACCTGTTTCCACTACATCGGCAAATACAAGTGTGACTGTCCCCCAGGCTTCTCGGGAAGGCACTGCGAGATAGGTAAGGGGGGCGGAGGCCAGCGGGCCAGGGCGCAGACAAGAAGACAGGCCCGGTGGGCAGGGATGGCCCGACCACGGAGGCGTGGGAGGCGGAGCTGGGGCGAGAGACGGGACGCTCTCCTGCAGCCCCGAGGCCTTTGGGGAGGACTCGGTGGTGGCCCCCCCCACCGGGCCGAGTGGAAGAGCACAGGGGCTGCAGTTCTGACCCTGGCCTGCGCCTCCTCCCTTTGGTATCCTCTGTGCACCCTTGCAGCCCCCTCTCCCTGCTTCCGGAGCCCGTGCATGAATGGGGGTACCTGCGAGGCCCTGGGGACAGACTTCTCCTGCCACTGTCAAGCAGGGTACACCGGACGCCGGTGCCAGGCAGGTGAGAGGGCCGGGGGTCCTCCGCTCCTTGAAGGGCAGAGCAGGGCCCAGCAGGGGGCCGAGGGGAGGGATGGGAAAGAAGGAAAGGAGACCTCTGAGAAGCCCATTCTGGAAGGCACAGCGCTTTCACCCCGGGATGGGCTGTGTGGGGAGCGAGGGCCCCGGGCCGTGCAGCCCGGCGGAGCCAAGGGCAGAGCAGCAGGAAGGGCCGGCAGGCACCCCACGGGGCAGGACAGGGCTGCTGTGTCCTTGCAGAGGTGGACTGCGGCCCGCCCGAGGAGGTGACACATGCCACCCTGCGCTTCAACGGCACCCGGCTGGGCTCGGTGGCCCTCTACTCGTGTGACCGAGGCTACAGCCCGAGCACCTCCAACCACATCCGCGTCTGCCAGCCGCAGGGCGTCTGGAGTGAGCCTCCCCAGTGCCACGGTGACCTGGGGGCCCTCTGGGGTGGGTGGGTGGGTGCACAGGGCCAAGCCCTACCCCCCCCCCGGGCCGAGTGGAAGAGCACAGGGGCTGCAGTTCTGACCCTGGCCTGCGCCTCCTCCCTTTGGTATCCTCTGTGCAAAGTGAGGCCAAAACCCTGTGGTGATGGTGGTGATGACCAGTGCCAGCTCCACTCTGTACCCTTGTCTAAGGGCTTCCCTGTCCTCAGAGCATCCCAGAGCATGGGGTCCAGCACCCACACGCCCACTCTGCAGAGGAAGCCGCCGAGGCCAAGAGGTGGCCCAAAGGCAGAGCCCTGAAGAGGCAGATCAGGGTTCAGGACTCACCTCCCGCTCCCAGCCCCACCCAGACCTGTGGAATCAGACCCTGCGTTTGAACAAGGTGCCCACGAGCCCGCATAGCGCTTTGAGGGCTGTTGCTCTAGACAGCGTTGCCTCCAGGGCCCTACAGTGCGCCAGGTGCACGGCCTGCAGGCGAGGCCCCCCGACCCACGTCCCTGGAGACAGGGGCGCCGTGGACACCACCGCAGGCATGTGGCATTAATTCAAAGCATCCCAGACTCTGTTCATCAGAAAATCTGTGCGATGGTAACACATTTTTCATGAAAGAAAGGTTTTCAAACAAAGTAGCTTAGGGACAGTGACAGCACCCAGAGATGGGAGGGGCACATAACACATTTCTATCTCCCAAATGCCCTGCAAGGCCCAGTCGGACCTGGGCGGCCCTATCAGGCGAAGAGTTCCAGAAAACAGGTGGAGACCACCTGGCCTCAAGCATCTTCCTTCACTCCTGTCCTTCCAAGCCCCCCAGGGCTGGTGGTTACTGTCTAGGAGGCCACCCCTGGCCCAGTGCCACTTCTCCTCAACATGCCATCAGATGAGGAGTGGGTACCACCAGGGAACGTGCACTGATAAGCCAAGATATCAAGACACCCAACAAGTACGGCCACCTCCGAAACAACAGTAAAGTCCAGACAACATATACTATTGGGGGTAGAAGTATAGAAGATAAATAAGAATATAAAATAAGCATGACAAACATACAAAAGGAAACATGGTACTGGCCATAAAAAAAATGGATCAATATATAATCTTTTAAAAGAAAGCAGAAATAAGAAGATTGGAAAACTATAATAGTTGAAGTAACACACAACTTACAAATGGATACAGACGAAGACTTAAGTTAATGAGTGGACAGATCGGCGTGCAGGGCTGTACGAGAGAGAAGCAGGGCAACACTCATAAATCAAAAGAAAACGCAGGCGCTGAGGAGGGTAGGAGTGCTGACGTTGAAGTGACAGGAATCCAAGAATGAGGAGGAAACGTTGGAGCAGCTGTGGAGTAATTCCCAGAATTACTGGTGAATGACCAGAGGCTGAAAGGGCCTGCAGGACATCAAACAGGAGAAAAGGGAGACATTAGACACATTATAATAAAAGTTAAGAAAATCAGAGAAGAAAAGAATCTTTAAAACAGAGAAAAAAGGAACAAGAATCCGATCGGCGCCGGGCTTCTCAACAGCGGACATCAGCAGTGAGGTGATAAAACGGTATTTTTAACATACTGAGGTGATCCATTCAGTTAGGATGTAGACAGTTAGAAAATACCATCAGTCTCACTGTAACATCAAGGAAACACCGGAGAGCCCATAAGATCATACCTTCTAACCTATCGGAGAGCTGAGGGTGCGAAGAAGTTTTCTCACAAGGGGACACCAGGCCCAAACTATGCTATGGGTAAATTCCACCAAACTGCCGAGAAACAGATTGTTGCAGCGTGATACAGGCTCTTCCAGGGAGTAGAAAAGAGTATGTGCCAACCCACTCTGTGAGGCCAGGACAACCTTAAACCAACACTAGATATGGACAGTTGGAGAAAGTAAAATTAGGGGTCCATTAAACAGATGCAGGAATTTGACAGTCTATAAAGACTATATACAGCATTATCAAGTCGGGTTATTGCGAAAATAGTTTGATATTAGAAAAATCTACAGTAAACCAACTGAAGGAGAAAAATCATGTAAGAATCTCAAAGAATGCATAATAATCATTTGATAGAATTCATGCCTATTCATGAAACAAATTCTTACCAAACAAGGAATAAAAAAGTACTCCCTCATCCAGATAAAAATAACATGATACACACACCCTTCTAGTACCATGTGGTGTAAAATAATATAGAATCTTATTGGAAGGAAAACTTAGAAGAGAGAAATAGCAGAGCCCCCATAGCCCCCACGTGTTCATTACCCCACAGAGAGGTGTGCTTAGGCCAGGCACAGGTAGGCTGGACACGCCACCTGAAGCACAACAGTTACACTCCACATATTTATAGAAGAAGGGGTACAGACTACATCAAGAGAGCTGTGGAACGATGTGTTCCTGACCCTTGTTATACAGGGGAGGATCTGGAATTCAAAAGATGTGCTTCTGTTGAACTGACGCAGACATGCTGAGCTGCCAACAGGAGGAAGGAAGTTAGCTTCCGAGGCAGTTTTACTATACCTCTCCTCAAACCCAGAATACACAGTATCCTAAGTAGACAAACGTTCCCCTTAAAATTCAGAACAAGACAAGGATGCCCATTATCACCAAGTCTAATCAGTATTACACTGGGAGTACTAGGCCATGCAATAAAGTAAGAAAAAGAAATTAAAGTCATGAAAATGCTAAAGGAGCAGAAGTAAAAATGTCAGTACTTGCAGCTGATACTGTTGTCTTTACAGGAAAACTTCTAAAAGTGGTAGGAAATGTAACGTGTTTAGTAGATATAGGTATTATAACAAAATTCATTGCATTTTTATTTATCAGTAACAAACAATTATAAAATATAATTATAAAAAGACATGTGCAGAGAAAACCAATGAAACCAAAAGCTGATTCCTTGTAAAGGTCAATAAAAATAATTAAACCTCTAGCTAGACTCATCAAGGAAAACAAAGAAAAGAAAAATTAGCAATATCAGAATGAAAGAGGAGACATCAGTAAAGATCGTACCAGCATTTAAAGGACAGGGAGATATTGTGAGCAACTTTAAGCCAATATATCTCACAACTTAGAGAAAATGATGAATACTACCTTGAAAGACACAAATAACCACAACTGACACAAGAATAAATAGAAAATGTGAATAGCCCCATAGCTATGAAATAAATTTAAGTTGTAATTTAAAACTCTCCTGCAAAGAAAATGGCAAGACCAGACTGCCTCACCGAGTTCTAGCAAACATTTAAGAAAGGAATAATACTATATACGGAGCTCTTTCAGAAAATGTAGGAGGAAGGAACACTTCTCAACTCATTTTATGAGACCAGTATTGCCTTTATACCAAAACCAGAGACATTACACAAATGAAATTACAGACTAATATTCCTCATGAGCAAAGCACAAAAATCCTAATAAAATATTACTAAAATCAAACCCAGTACTACATCCAAAGGATAATACAACCTGACCAAGAGGGATCCATCTCAAGAGCACAGGTTGGTTTAACATTTGAAAATCAATAAATGTAATTCACCATATTAGGAGATAAAGGAGGAAACCATATGATCATCTCAATAGATGCAGAAAAATCATTTGACAAAATTCAACTATTATTTTGAAAACTCTTAATAAACTGAGTAGAAAAAAAGTTCTTCAACTTGATAAAGGGCATCCATGAAAAAGTCAACAGCGAACAAAATACTTAATGGTGAAAGACTTCCTGCTATAGTCAGTAATAAGGCAAAGGTGCCCCTTTCACCAGTTCCTTCCAACGTTGTCTTGGAGGTCCTAGACAGTGCCATAGACAAGAAAAGGGGAAAAAGCATGTCTACTGGGCAGGAAGGAGTAAAGATGACACAATCGTGCACATAGAAAATTCTAAGAGATCCTGCAAAAGAAGCTATAGAACTAATAAGTGAATTCAGCTAGATCACAGGATACAGGGTCAATACACAGAACCAATTATATTTTCATATTCTAGCTGTGAAGACTTGGAAAATGAAGTGAAACAATATTATGTACAATAGCATCAAAAATGATAATTTTTATATGTGTGAAATGAATTATAGACATAAATGTAAAAGATAAAACTATAAACTTCTGAAAGAAAGCATATGAGAAAATCTTCATGACAACTGGAATAAAATGGTTATGTACTCGGGAAAATATTACACTGTTTCCCCACTTCTCACCATACACAACAATTAATTCCAGATGGATTAAGGACTTAAATGGGTTTTTTTTAAGTATATGATTTTGTATAGAAAATGTAGGTAAATATCTTTTTGGCCTTGGGGTAGGGAAAGATTCCTTAAGCCACAGAAAGCACTAACTATAAAAGGAAAAAATGGACAACTAGACTAGCTAAAATTTAGGAATTTAAATTCATTGACCTTAAGAAAATCAAATATAAGCTACAAACTGGGAGAAGATTATATATATTATATATATATATTTATATATTATATATATAACATATATATATATAAAATCAACCCAATAGGAAAATAGGTAAAACACATAAGTAGGCATTTCGTGGAAGAGGAGGTACATAAAGCCAATGAAAAGAAACATTCTCTTCATTAGTGATCAGCAAAATGCAAATCAAAAGTACACTGAGAGGCGCTTCCCTGGTGGCGCAGTGGTTGAGAGTCCGCCTGCCGATGCAAGGGACACGGGTTCGTGCCCCGGTCCAGGAAGATCCCACATGCCGCGGAGCGGCTAGGCCCGTAAGCCATGGCCACTGAGCCTGCGCGTCCAGAGCCTGTGCTCTGCGACGGGAGAGGCCGCAACAGTGAGAGGCCCGCGTACCGCAAAAAAAAAGTACACTGAGATACGTTCAGTTGGCAAAACCTCAGAAGTCTAAAAAGCCCAAATATTGGTGAGGATGTAGAGCAACAAGACTTCTTATGAACTGCTGGAGGAAGTGTAGATTGGTAGAAGCACTCTGAAGACAACTTAGTAATTTGCCTGTCAAGTTGACCATCATATAAACTGTGTCCTAGCAGTTCTACTTCTAGGTGTAAGTCTAGGGAAAACTCACATCTACACCAGGAGATGTGAAAGACACAGCTTTTTTTTTTTTTTTTTTTTTTGCAATAGCAAGAAGTCTAAATCCAACCCAAATTCCTACTAAACAAGAAAGGATAAAGTATGGTATAATCACACTGAGGAATATTATACAGCAGTAAAAATGGCAACCCACAACAATGTGGAGACATTAATGTTGAGTGAGAAAAGAGTGCAAATACCACAGTGTCCTATTAATAAAGTTCATGAATAGCAAAATCAAAACCATACATTGTCTAAGGTATTCATAAAAATTTTTAAACTAATTTAAGGAGGCACAGAAGAGATAAGCACAGAAATTCGGATCACAAGGAGTTGGGAATTGCACGTGACCAGATGAGCCGGCCAGCGTTCTAGCTCCCAGGTTGGGTGCCGGCCCCCAGGTGTCATTATGTCCTTACCATTTATTTACTTATTTACACGTTAAGCATTAAAAGTAAACTCTTCTAAATTGAACACTTTTAATTCAGGAGCACAACTCGAGATGTTTAAAAAGGCTGCAGTATTTTAAAATGAAGGACTCACCCCCAAATGTATTGGTTCCATACGTGATTGTTATCTAATGAATTGGCAAGATTGGGCCTGTCCCCCGAGGGCCATTAAGGGCAGCTCCAGGCACTTCCCAGACGCCGGCCCGGCCCGAGTTCCCAGGTCCACAGTGTCCCTTGCTCCGAGGCAGCCCTGCCCAGATTCTGGCCTCTCCAAGCACCTGGGGGAGGCCGTAGACCTCTGTCCAGACCCTCACACCAGAGCGGACCTGTGGCCATCTTAATCTGGCTTCGAGTCACCCCCTCTAACAACAGCAACACTGCTTTATTCTTGGGGTCTCTCCTGGCACCTGGCACCCGGGCTCTCCTCTCCCAGAAATTGACGAGTGCCGATCCCAGCCGTGCCTGCATGGGGGCTCCTGCCAGGACCGCGTCGCTGGGTACCTGTGTGTCTGCAGCCCAGGGCATGAAGGAGCCCGCTGCGAGCTGGGTAAGACAGGTCCCGGCCCTCACTGCGGGCCGGCAGCTCCGGCACCCCGGCCGTGGGCCTGGGGCACTGGCGTCCCCTGGCTGTGGTCACCTTGCTCCAGCTGCCCCTCTCCCTGGGCTGGTCTCTGGTTGGGCACTGCCTGCTCTCTCAGGTCCCTGCCAGCTCTGATGTCCAGAAGGACAGCAGTTTATAAATATCTCTGCTTCTGCCTCCCCAGGGGGACTGAGAGCTCAGCTGAGAAAAGCTAGCCTCCTGCAGCCTCTGGCCTGGGGGCAGGGGGGCAGGTCACACCCCAGTGCTCTGCGCCAGAGGAGGGAGGGGAGGCCTGCCGGGTGCACCGCTGAGCAAGCCCTGCTCCCCGCACGCCTGTGGGGTCCTCTGAGCCCCGAGACAGAGACACCGCCCCGGCATGGCGGGGCAGGCCCAGGATGTCCAGTCGGGCCCCCTGCGAAGCCTGGGCGGTGAAGGCCGGAGCGGCCTGGGGGCAGGCTCTGTGGGCAGAGTGGAGGGCAGCGGCGAGGCTGAAGTCTCGGTGTACAGGAGACCCCGGGGGCGTGGGGTCATGCCGTCACATGTCCCGTCTCTGCAGAGACAGACGAGTGCCTGACGCAGCCCTGCAGAAACGGAGGCTCCTGCAGGGACCTCCCGGGGGCCTTTGTCTGCCAGTGCCCCCCAGGCTTCGTTGGAGTCCACTGCGAGACAGGTAGGGGCTGCGCTTGGGGGATCCCCATGCGCCAGGTCCTCAACCACACTCGCTAGGCCCCTGACACTCCGGGAAAACCTCTTGTCAACAAACGTAGACCCTGGGCCGCTCAGAGAGCAGGGGGATGGGGGCAGTCCCCGTGGCCCTGCTGGACAGGACCCCTGGGGGAGGGGCCCCAGGGGGGAGGAGGAGGGGAGGTCTGGGTGCCCGCCAAGGGGAGGGGCCCGTCGCCAGCCCCTTCCGCCCGACGGGCTTGCCCCGCAGCCCTGCGCCCCCGCCCGGCCTCCCTCCTGCCTCCCCTTCCCTTCTTCCCGCTGTCCTCTCCTCCCTCCCCCAGACACCCCCCTGCCGCCCTGGCCGACTCTCTGGGTGTTCTCCAGAGGTGGACGCCTGCGACTCCAGGCCCTGCCAGCACGGAGGCCGGTGTGAGAACGGTGGCGGGGCCTACCTGTGTGTCTGCCCAGAGGGCTTCTTCGGCTACCACTGCGAGACAGGTGGGGCCCAGCCGCCCTTCCCTCCTCCGGGGTCCTTTCCTCTGCCCACCCCTGCCTCCTGTACTTACCCTCCCCGGCGATCTCACGTCCCCCGCAGCTCCATGTCCAGCCAGAGGCCCTGCTGTCGCTGCACCGGCCAAGCTCAGGGCCGCCCAGGGGGCCAGGAACTCACGGTTCCTCACATCGGGATACTCTCCCTGATCAGCCTGAGCAGGGGCTCCTTGGGGACCAGGTCCCGGCTGGAATGTCCCTCCTGGACGAGGGCTTCCCTGACCACAGACCTGCAGGGGCCCCCACCCTATCACCCGTCTCCCCAGCACCAGTTTTCTCCTTTGGAGCACTTTCCCGTCTCTGGGACTGTCTGGGCAGTACTTCTCTCAACTTGCTGATGTGTGTCCCCCTCCCAAAACAGGCCTATCCCCGGGGTGGGGCGTGGCCCGACCTGCGCTGTTCGAGTGTCCCCAACCCCTAAGCTGGGCGTGGCTGGCACCACTCAGACCTAATATAGCGTGGATGGGCTTCTGGGCTCCAGCGCCACAGTGCGACCGCCTGTGGCCAGAGAGCCCCACTGCACAGGCCTGGGGTGGCGGAGGGCACTGCAGGCTCTGGCCTGTGAGCTTGGGGCCACACCCGCACCCCAACCCCAGTGCAGAGGGAGGCCAGGGAGGGGCCAGTGCTCTCAGCTGCCTGCTGCCCCCCGGGAGTGGTCGCCCCAAGTCACCACCTGCCAGAGCACCTTGGCTCGGGCCGGGGCAGCATGGCCTGGTTCAGAGTCAGAGGCCTTCCCTGCCTGGCCTCTCCACAGGGCCCCGGCAAGCCCTGCCCTCCCCCTACGAGAGTGCCCGCACCCCCCGTATCCACCTCCCCAAAGTGCGGCCGTGATACCACCCACCTCCACCCCACAACTACATCAGCGCAGGAACGGCCCTGGGTCAGGACCAAGGCCCAGCTGGAGGGGCCTGGCGACGTGCACGTACTCACGGCTGCCCCCCCCCCGCAGTGAGCGACCCCTGCTTCTCCAGCCCCTGTGGGGGCCGCGGCTACTGCCTGGCCAGCAACGGGTCCCACAGCTGCACCTGTAAAGCGGGCTACACGGGCAAGGACTGTGCCAAAGGTGAGGCGGCCAGGGTGCCGACGTCGGGGGCCGACTCCCCTCCTCCCCAGGGCTGCAGACACCCCGTGGGACGGGCCAAAGGGCCAAACGGCCCCAGGGCCGAGTGTCCAGGCGGCTGCTCTCCCAGGCTCTGCCCGGGAAGCCGGGAGGAGCAAACAGGCCGACGGGCGGCATCAGCGCAGTCACACATGCGCGCACACGGGAGACCCTCCAGGAGCCCAAGGCGGGCTCCCACCAGCAGTGGCCCACCTGCGCCCCGGGGTAGCCAGGCCCGAGACCCAATGGGCCAGACACCTGCCTGGGGGCCGGGGCTTCCACGGCTGACAGCTGACCACCCCCCTTCCCTTGTTCTTGACTGAAACCCTGAAGAGCTCTTCCCACCAACGGCCCTCAAGGTGGAGCGAGTGGAGGAGAGCGGGGTCTCCATCTCCTGGCACCCACCCGAAGGCCCAGCCGCCCGGCAGATGCTCGACGGCTACGCGGTCACCTACGCCTCTTCCGACGGCTCCTACCGCCGCACGGACTTCGTGGACCGGGGCCGCTTCTCGCACCAGCTCCGGGCCCTGGCGGCCGGCAGGGCTTACAACATCTCCGTCTTCTCGGTCAAGCGCAATGCCAACAACAAGAATGACATCAGCAGGCCCGTGGTGCTTCTCACCCGCACGCGTGAGTGTCTGCGGACCTGCCCGCCCCCCCAAGGGCCCCACGGGCCGCACGCCCCGGAGCCGGCTGGGGGCCAGCCAGCCGATCCCCGACACTGGCGCCAGCGCTGCCAGGCAGGGCAGAGAGGGAACCTTCTCACAGAGGAGAGGAACAGCTGCGGGACAGAGACCGCGATGGGGGTTAGGGAGCAAGACTGGGGAAGTGCAGCGGGGGCCCCCTGAGAAGGTCCTGGGCTGATGTGCCAGCCCATACTGGGGCGGGGCCGAGGGGAGGCGGCCAGGTATCCCGGGGGTGAGGATGGAGCCTCCTTGCTGCAGGTCAAGAGAAGGGGCAGCATGGGACCGCAAGGAGGGACCTCTGGGGGAGCTGCCCTGAATGGAAGTTGTGTGTAAGGGCGTCCAGAGAGGCTTGGGGGCCCAGCTGGCTTGTCTGCTCCTGGGATCAACAGGGGAGGGGGGAGAATCCCAGAACACACCCATGATGGTGGGATGGTGGGCGCTGGCCCAGGGGGTCAAGAGACTGGGGAAGGGGCGGTTGGAGGCTGGAGGGTGGAGCGAGAACTGGGAAGTGATGTGACCACTGGGCGTGTCGAGAGCCCCGTGGGGTGGCTGACGGGCTCCGAGTGAGGCCCGGGGCAGGTGGACACAGGCAGGCGGCTGGGTGCAGACCCTCGGAGGACGGGCGGGGGAGCATCTTCTCAGGTGCCCCGGGAGGAGGGAGGCAGGCATCCTGGCATCAGCTGCCAGCCCGAGCAGATGCTGACACCGAGGACATTGAGGGCCAGTGCAGGGCGAGACGAGGACTCAGGACAGCACGTCCTGGGGGAGGCCAGCGAGCGGTGCCGAGGACACACCGGGCCAGCAGGGCGGGCCCGGGCACGTGGCAGAGGAGCGAGCCCTCAGGGGCCTGGGGGAGGAGTAGGCCACCCTCAGCCTGGCTTCAGGAAGAAGTGCTTTTGCGCTGCTCAAGGTGGGGTCTGCCGGGGAAAGGCCTCTGGAAGGAAGACAGGGTGGGAGGGGTACCACTGCGCGCAGAATGGGGCGCTGCACCCTGGGAGCTTCGGGCGCCCCTCTCAGCTCCCTTGGCTGGGGTTCGGCCCCTTCCCTGAGGTCGCCAAGGACCCTTCCTTGCTTCTCCCCCGTCAGGCCCCCTGGACCACCCAGACAGTGCAGGTAGTCGCTGTCGGTGCCACCAAGACAGCCAGCCAGAGGGTCAGGAAGGGCCCACCTCGCCCTTGGCAGTCTGAAGGGGCCAAGACCGCCCAGAGCAGTGTCCACAGCAGCCCCTTTGAAGCCCCCCCAAGGCAGGGGCCTGGGGCGTGTCCACCCACCCCGACTCCGCACTGGGCTGGGGGACATGTTCAGCTCCCCAGGCTGGATGGCTCACCGTGAGGCCACCTCTCCGTGACCCCCTCCCAGTGCCCTTCCCGAGCCTCCTCTCTTGTCCTGGCCCTGCCCTACCCAGGGGTGAGGAGGTGCCACACGGCTGTGCCCCCATTGTCCCCAGGACCCCGCCCCGTCGAGGGCCTTGAGGTCACCAACGTGACTGCCAGCGCCATCTCGGTGCGATGGGCTCTGCACAAGATCCGCCACGCCACCGTCAGCAGCGTCCGCGTGTCCATCCGCCACCCCAAGGCCCAGGAGGACCTGTCCACCGACGTGGACAAGGGTGTTGACAAGTTCACATTCAGGTGAGAGTGCACGGCCTTGCCCCACCCCGGCTCCCAGCCTCGCTCTTACCACCACCCTGTGCTCCCCACCTGCCCAGCCCCTGGGGGAGCAGGGGCGCTTGGTCGATCCTGGGTCTCACTCCTGCCTCGCCTCCTCATGGGGCCACCAGACAGGTGTTTCAAAGTGCCCCCAAAAGCAGAGACACTCTAAAAATCTGAGGACAGACCTCCTGCACGGAGGCCAGTGAGACACCGGCCACCCAGAGGCCAGCCCAGAGTTCTTCCAGCCTGAGTCACGCAGATGCCTCTGAGAGGGAGAAACCGTGGCACCCCTGGGTCGCCTGACATTTTTATCTTGTTCAGTAATATGTTCGAACCTTAAACTAGGCATATAAACTTCTTAGGCTTAATTATTGCAAATTACATACAAACAAAACTACAAAAATAAAATTCAAATGAACATCAGTCATTCAGAATGGCCGGTGACTGAAATAAACCCTTTAGCAACCCTGCAGGGAAGCCTCAGACTTCACGGCCTAGGCGCCCCAGCTCAGGGACCCCTGGGGGCTGCTCGTCAACCAGAGAGGTTTCCAGCCCCTGGCCAGGAGGGCAGGCAGTGCTGGAGGGCAAGGGTGAGGAAGGAAGAGTGCTGGCAGCCTCCCGGGCAGGGGTCCCCAGGCTGGGGAGTAAAGTCGGCTCCGCTCCAGGACATAGCCACCAGATCCCCGCGCAGCAGTCTGGGCGGGCTCAGCGGGAACAGCCCCGCAGCGTCCAGCCCAGAGCAGCCACAGGCCACGGCCAGGGGGAGGGGCTCTGGAAGGTGAGGCCAGGCCAGGCGGGGCGCTCTGTCCGCCACATCCCCTGAACCACCCACATTTTGGTACGTTTCTGGTTTGCAGACTTCTCACAACCACTTTTCCTGTGCATGTCTGTCCTTTCTGTCTAAGCAGACGGCTGCCAGTCCTGGAGACAACACTCCACTTTCTTTGTCTTTTAAGTATTGCTGTGACTCTCCTTGATTTACATCCTGCCCACTTCCCAAGAGTGGCAGGACAGAAACACAAATGGAGCCCAAGGTGGGCATTTTGTGGCTACGTCAGGGTCCCCAAGACCACGCCCACGTTCACTAGGGGGCCCCCAGGACTCAGCAGAGGCCGTGCTCACAGCTGGATTCAGGACAGAGAAAGGATACAAAGAATATCAGTAAAAGGAAGGGGCGCAGGGACAAGTCGGGGACCAGGCGTGAGCTTCCAGAGCCCCCTCCCCTCACATGACACGCTTAGCTCCGCACCACCAGCCGTGACGAGACCGTGAGGTGCTGTCTCCCCGGGGAGCCCGTCGGAGACACAGCGCCTGGGGCTTTTCCTGGGAGTGGTCGCGGGCACCTGTGCCTGGTGAAGGTTCCAGACTCCCAGGAGGAAGCGGCAGTCCGCAGGAGCCTCACTGGGCACAAACGTCTAGGGGCAGCGAGGCCATCTGCTCCACGAGGGGGCTGGGGACCCTCCCGGGGCGCCCAGCCCAGGGCCAGCCTCGCGGGCGGGTGGGGGCCTGTTAACCCTTTTCCTCCAATTGCCCTATTCCGGCCTCTCCTGTCTTAACACCAGCCACCCCGGCAGGCCTGTGACCTTCCCAGCCACTCCAATACTAGACAGACAGACCAGGGAGTAGCTTCCTACCCCCGGAGCACTCAGGTCTCAGGCCACAGATCTGGCCTTCATGGAGGCTGCCTGGCCACCAGCACTGGGACGACCCTGGCCCCCGTCACACGCGCGCGGACGAGCCTCAGTCTGGCGGCACAGCCGTCCCGTTCCTCTCTCCCTGGCCTCCCCTCCCCACAGGGCCCTGCTTCCAGGAAGGAGATACACCATCTGGGTGACTGCCCTCAGCGGGCCTGGGGGGCAGGAGCACCCCACCGAGAGTCTGGCCTCGGCGCCGCTGCACGTGTGGACCCGTAAGTAGGATGGCGAGGGCTCGGCTCGCACGGGGGCTTCTGGAAGCTCTCGCCTCCCCCCGAGCCCTCAGTCCTCTCCAAAGTGACCGCAGCACCAGAAACCTGGCCCTGGCCACGTGTACCAGGCGTGCCCAGAGGCGCCCGGGATGGCGGCTGCAGGGGGCTGGGTGGCCCTCCTGCGGGGGACGACCTTCGTAGGCAGCCCTCCGCGTGGCTGCTCGCACGCTGCCGGGCTCCTGCGGGACCAGGGTCACCAAGCAAGGACAGGAGGGACAAGCAGCAAGTTGCCCCAGAGTGAGCGCCACGCTGTCTGCCCCAGTGAGCGCCACGCTGTCTGCCCCAGTGAGCGCCACGCTGTCACGGGGAGGACACCCGGCCCTCACTGCCCCTCCCTCCCCAACACGCGGGCTGTCCGGGCACAGGGGGCACAGTGGACAGGGGTGGGGAAAGGGGCAGGGGCTTGGTGAGCAGGGCCTCGCCCGGTGGTGCAGGTGGACAGCACAGGCTCAAGTCCTTGCTCTGACCCTCAGTACTGGGGCCCTGGCCCACCCTCTGCCTGTCTAGCCCCCTCCCCTATCTACATCCCAGGAGAAGGCGTGCATGGCCAGGCTCGAGGGATGGAAAGTGCCACTGGGAGGGCACCCTGATGGGCTGACCAGGCAGGGGGCCTCACCGGGGGCCAGCGGGTGGCATTCTGGGGGTGCCTCTTGGGGCAGGAGGGGGAGCTGCTGCAGGCCCTGAGCAGCTGCAAACGCCCCTCCACACCATCCTTTAGGACCACGAAGTGGTCTGTAACCACCCAAGCTGGCTTCAAATGGAGCTTCAGCAATCCGTGTCAGATCTTTAAACCGTGTCCTGGGCAGAAGACCCCGTCAACCCCCGTTCACTTCCCTCCCCTGCTCCGTGCTCGCCTAGGGCCTCTGCCGCCAGCCAACCTGACCGCCGCCCGAGTCACGGCCACCTCCGCCCACGTAGTCTGGGATGCCCCCACTCCGGGCACCTCACTGGAGGCCTACGTCATCAACGTGACCACTAGCCAGAGCAGCAAGAGCCGCTACGTCCCCAATGGGAGGCTGGTGTCCTACACAGTGCGGGACCTGAGGCCTGGACGGCGGTACCAGCTGTCAGTGACGGCCGTGCAGAGCGCCGGGGGCGACCAGCTGCACAGCGAGCCCGCTCACCTGTACATCATCACCTGTAAGTGCGACACCTTGTCCGGGAGACAGCTCTCCTGCTGTACCTCAGGACCTTCCTCTGGCCCAGGCCACGCTGTCCCAGGGACAGACAGGCAGCCGAGAACAGGGCTGTGTTGACACAGAATTGCATGCATGAAAATTGGGGGAGGAGTTCCTGGGCGGCTGGTGCTGGGTCAGTGAGCTGACAGTTCAGAAGACTAAGCGTCTCACTGCTCACCTTGTGCCGTCCGCCCGAGTGGACCCCAGATGGCTGAGCGGTAAATACAGGGCATCACCCTGAAAACAAGCGCCGAGAGTGGGCAGTGGCAGCGTGGAGGCGGCCCTGGGTGGCAGCCTGGCCGCTGCTGGACCGCAGCATGGGAAGGAGGGGCAGGACAGCCTCAGCAAGGGGTGGGCTGGGAGAGGCAAGAAGGAAGGGCAGAGTGGGCGGACGGAGGGTGGGGGCAGCTGAGGAACGCGGAGGCTCAAGGCCACGGTGAGGACACGGGTCTGCTCCCAGGAGCACAGGAGGCCCGCTGGGTCCCGCGGGGGTCCTACCCGACCCCACTTACACGTCACAGCTCACAAGAGGACGGCCGGTCTGGATGGTGCTGCGGGGAGGTGGGCGGCAGCCCGGGCTCCCTCCTCTCCCAACCCACCGACCTGCCCTCAGGGCATGGGGCGCACTTGCCCTGTGACATTCAGACCCAGCTCAGCCCCAAGCGCGCCCGCCAGGCAGACAGGGCAGGTCGGGGCCCCTCTGTGAGCCGGTGGGGGGCGGGGGGTCTCGCAGGTGAGGCGGGTACCCAGCCCTGGGGGTGGAGGCTGCTGAAGGCCACGGTTAGGTGACAAGGACCCACGGAGGAGCCATGCCCTCTCTCTCGGGGTGTGCAGGGCGTGGGCCTCAGATGAGGTGAGTCTGGACGGGGTCCGAGGCCCGGCCCCACCTGCAGGCGGAGAGCCTGGGCCAGGGTGGGGGGCGGGGACCGGCCCCTGGACCACTCCCAGGCCGCATCCGCAGCTCCCCGTCGGGCGGGGAGCGGGGCTCGGGGTGGGATGGGGGTACGCGCCCCTTCGGCTCTCACCTCGGAGCAGCGGGGCAGGACGGGGGCACAGGGAGCCCCAGACCAGCCCACGCGGCCACCCCGTCCTCCACCCCGCCCGCAGCCGCAAGGGACGGCGCCGACAGACGCTGGCACCGGGAAGGACTCCCCCCGCGGGCGCTCAGAACCCGACCGGCCCCCGCGCGCCTGCCGGAGCTGCGTCTGCTCAACGACCCCGGCGCCCCCGCAACGCCGACCCAGGCCCCCAGGTGCCCGCCTCAGCCGCCGCCCCTGAGAGCCCGGGCCCAGAACCTGCCTGCTGACCCGCGCTGACTCTCCCACAGGTTCTCGGAGCTCGTGGATGGCAGAGGACGAGTGAGCGCCAGCTTCCGCAGCTCGCCTGGCAGACGGGTCACCGTGAGATCACGTGAGTGCCAGGCCTCCCAGTGGGATGAGGGTCGAGGTCCCTGAAACCTGGGCTTCAAGACCACCTCCAGTGCCCCGCACCGTCCCCAGCGGGGGACCCCGATGGGGTCGGAGGCCCTGGGCTCCAGGGAGAGAAGCCGCTCAAGAAGGCGGCCCAGGGACAGTCCTGGGCGCGAGGCAGCAGGCTTCATGGTCAGCGCGCTGTGGCATCCTGATCTCTCCTAGAACCCACGGCTCTGGTGCAGCTGGAGAACGCAGAGGAGGTCCCCGAGCAGGTCAGCCTGGCCCTCCAGCTCCCCGGACGCAGTGGTGACAAGGGCGTGGAAAGTAAGTCAGCAGGAGTGGATTTCAGGGCTGACCACCCTCAGGGGCCTGAAGGACCCCAGTGAGGAGGGCTGAGGCACAGGCCCTGCCCGAGGGGCAGCCGAGCGCCCCGCCCTGGAAAGGGGGGACCAAACCACATCACACAGGCAGACCAGAACGGGCCTGGGGGCTGCAGCCGCCCAGACATTCAGGGTCCTCCCTGGAGAGACTGGCCCACCGCTGCCCCCTGCAGACGGCCCCTCCTCTCCCTCTGCGAGCAGCAGAGCCCTCCCTGCCTCTCCCAGAGATGTACAGGGAGCAGGATGGCAGCAATGAGTGGGGGGGCAGCCGCTGGGCGGCTCCAGCTGGAGGACCACCTGGGAGGCTGCCGCTACCCAGCCTCGGCAAGCAGGGCCTGAACTGTCCGCCGGTGAGGGCCACAGCTGGGCAGCTCCAAGAGGCCACCTTCCTTCCTCAAACTCAGACCCTTGCTCTATCTTTCCTCCCGTTCTAACCCTCGGGGCCTTGTCCCTCTGGGGACAGTTCTAGGAGCCAGTGGCCCTTTCTCCTGAGCTACACCACAGGCTCAGACTGGGCTCACCCATCAGCCAGTCCCCAGAGAAGGCAGAGTACTCGGTAAAGGGAGAGTCAAGCACCCAGGATGCAGCCTCACCTGCAGGCCCCCAGCGCACCCAAGGACACCTGGACACATCCAGGCACCTGCACCACAGGGTGTGTTTGCCAGCGGTGGCTCCACGGCCCCACAGCCCAGCACCCCTCACTGTACGAGGCCTTGGTGAGCACGGCGGGGGGGCAGTTTGCGGGTCGGACGCGGTCAGAGAACGAAGCCACCGGCTAAGGTGCGGTCAGTGAAGACACTCGTGTCGCTGGTGTTTTGTAAGTGAAGAAACAAACATTTTATCTGATGGTGTGCGTTATGTCAGCCCTTTTAAATACCAGATGTTTCATTTCACAAAACTCAGAAATTAGAGGGATGTGAGTGGCCCCTCCTGGGTCCCTTCTTAAGGAGAGGTTCGAGGTGGCACCAGGCTGGCCCCGGATGCCACTGCCATCTGCAGTGTTTGCAACCGTGAGGGACGAAGCCTTGAGAGAGCGTGAGATGATTTTAGGTGACAACAGGACGAAGCACCACTAATGGCCCCCAGGTGCACAAAATTAGTCACAGTCTTTGGCTCCTGTCACATTCTCACGATCGGGCCAGGCTGGCTCCCTTTTACTTAGTGAGTCTGGTTGGTTAGCTTTTGCTAAACTAACAGCCTTCCGACCTGGAACCCACCCATGAACCAGAACACAGCAGTAACCTGTGTCTTGCTGTTGTCCTCCCAGTGAACCACGAGCTTGAGTTCATGCTGCCATCCCTCTGCTCCATCAGAGGCTGGATGGTAGGAGTGAGTTCACCGCCCATGTGGGTGTCGGAACAGCCACAGGCTTTCCTCACCGGGCAGCATCTGGCTGTGTGCTGCCCCCAGACCCGCGTTTGTGCCCAGCATCCTGTGCTCGTTCACCTTCACTGTCCAGCATCTAGTCCATCGGTGAACTCGCTCCGAGGGCACGTGGGCCGTGTCTGCCGTTGTCGGCAGTGCTGCTCTGTGCTCCTGTACACATCTCCCGGCACGTGTGCAGGCTCGGGATGTGTGAATGCCCAAGTGACAAGAGACTGCGAGTTGTCTTCTAAGTGGGGTATCAGTCTGGACTCCTCCAGCAGCAGTCAAGAGGTGCAGTGAGTTGACCCACAGTCTCTCCAGAATCTGATCTTGTCAGGTTTTGCCATCCTGCCAGCAGGACGGGTGTGAAGAGCACTGTAATGATCTGATTTGTGTCCCTCGAGAACTGGCGTGGTCAGCACCTCGTCGTGGCCCCCCTCCTCCATGCCGCTGCCTGGCTTCCTCAGGCCGAGCCTGACCACTTTAGAGGCTGCCTCTTTGGTAAGGCTCACAGTCCCACAGGGCCAGTCCTCTCGCTGCCCGTCAGTGTCTTGGCTGTTCTTGACTTTGTATTTCTGTAAACGTTTACAATCAGCTTGCCAAGGTCCACAAAGTACTTGTTGGAACTTTACATGGCCAAACTTCTGAGGCCCTATATGCCTGAAAATACACTTATTAGCCCTCACATTTGAAGGACAATTTAGCTAGGTATAAAATTCGAGGTTCAAAGTTCCTCTCCCATTCAGTTCTTCAAACATTTGTCCACTGTCATCAACTGTGCTGTCACTGGGTGTCAATCTTGTTCTTGTTTCCTTCTAGAATAATCTGCTCCTTCTCTCTGGTAGTTCTTAGACTTTTCTTTCTAGGGAAAGAAAAGTCTAAGGAAAGGACGATCCCCAGAAAGCCCCAGGCACCCCCAAGCACACAGATAATGCTCCTGATTTGGCATTTGCTCGCCAAGCAACTCTCCAGGTCAGGGCCGCTCCTTCAAGCACCCAGGAGATGCTCCTGGAGGATTCCCAAGATTCCTGCCATCCTGGGAACTCGGAGTGAATGCAGAAGCTGGTCAAATTCTTCCTGTTTCCCCCAATTTCTCACCCCAGGAGGGCTTTTGGACTCTGCTGGCTTTATCCCCTTGACACCCATACAAGTGGGGGCAGAACTTAAACCTCTCTACTCTGTAATTTATACTTCATATAGGAGGAGCCCATTGCCCCCGCCCCAGGGTGCAGCCCCATCCTTGTCCCCCACCTTCGTTCAAAACAGCCTTCTCTTTGTTTTTATTTACTCGTGTGTTTGTGTGTGTGTGTGTCTGTCTGTCACGATAAACTCAGGATTCAGTGGAGACTTTGTAAAACGAGGCTACAGAGAGTGGTGCCCCGGTAAAACCCCCACTGCTGCATATAACTCTAGGCTTCGGGTCCCAGCTGCCCGAGCATGGCACAAATGTCAGTCACAGTCTCTGCAGGCTGGTGTCCCAAGTACAGAGAGTAATTGCTGACGTGGGCTCACAGGTTCTAAACACCCCTGCACACTTCCATGTTCTGTAAGGTTACCATAAAATGTCTCTGGACAATTGTTATGTACAGTGTCTAAAATCCATATGGAATTGGAAGGGACCCGGAATAGCAAAAAACATCCTAAAAAAGTAGGAAGACTCACATACCCGTTTGTCAAAACTTAGTACAAAGCAATGGTAATCAAGTCAGTGCCAGATACTGGCACGAGGATAGACTTATAAATCAGTGGAATAGAATTAAGAGTCCAGAAATAAACCTATACATCTGTGGTCAACTGATTTCAACAGGGGTGCCAAGACCATTCAGTGGAGGAAAGAAGAGTCTTTTCAGCAAATGGTGCTGGCACAGCTGGATACCCACATACAAAAGAATGAAGTTGGACCCCCTACCTCACACCATACACAAAATTAATTAAAAATGGATCAAAGACCTAAATGTAAGAGCTAAAACTATAAAATTCTTAGAAGAAAACATGGGTAAATCTGTATTACCTTGGATTTGACAAAGGATTTTTTAAAAATATTTATTTATTTACTTATTTTTGGCTGCATCAGGTCATAGCTGTGGCATGCAGGATCTTTCGTTGTGGCACACAGGCTTCTCTCTAGTTGTGGCACACAGGCTTCTCT
>NW_021703772.1:746295-761190 GCF_005190385.1 Monodon monoceros | reverse complement strand
TTCTCTCTAGTTGTGGCACACAGGCTTCTCTCTAGTTGTGGCACACAAGCTTCTCTCTAGTTGTGGCACGCAGGCTCGAGAGACCATGGGCTCAGTAGTTGTGGTGCATGGGCTTAACTGCCCCACAGCATGTGAGATCTTAGTGCCCCAACCAGGGATCGATCCACGTCCCCTGGAAGGCAGATTCTTAACCACTGGACCCTCAAGGAAGTCCCAAAGGATTTTTAGATGTGGCACCAAAAGCAAGAGCAACAAAAGAAAAAAAAGGTTAAGTTGGACTTCATCAAAATTTAAAACTTTCTGTGCTTCAAAAGACATCATCAAGGAAGTGAAAAGACAACTCATAAAATGGGAGAAAATATTTGCAAATTATATACTTGAAAAGGAATCTGAATCTAAAATATATAAAGAACTCTTAAAGCTGAATAAGAGGAAGACAAATAACCCAATTAAGAAATAAGCAGGGCTTCCCTGGTGGCACAGTGGTTGGGAGTCCGCCTGCCAATGCAGGGGACACGGGTTCGTGCCCCGGTCCGGGAAGATCCCACATGCCGCGGAGCGGCTGGGCCCATGGGCCATGGCCACTGAGCCTGCGCGTCCGGAGCCTGTGCTCCGCAACCGGAGAGGCCACAGCAGTGAGAGGCCCACGTACCGCAAAAAAAAAAAAGAAAAAAAAAAAAAGAAGCAAAGGATCTGAATAGACATTTCTCCAAGGAAGATATACAAATGGCAACAAGCCCATGAGAAGATGTTTGGTATCACTAGTCATCAGGGAAATGCTAATCAAAACCACAGTGAGATGCCTCTTCACATACACCAGGATGGCTAGAATGAAAAAGTCAGGATACCCACAAGCACCGATGAGGAGGTGGAGAAACTGGAGCCCTCCAACACTGCTGGTGGGAATGCAGAGTCGTGCAGCTGCTTCAGTTCCTCAAAGAATTAAACGTGGAGTTACCATGTGACCCAGCAATTCCACTCCTAGCTACACACCCAAGAGAAACGACAAGGTATGTCCACGCAAGGACTTACACAGATGGCCACCGCAGCACGATTCACAATTGCCGAAAGGTGGAAACAACTGATGAATGGATGAACAAATGTGTTATATTCAAAATTATTGGACCATAAAAAGGAATAAAGTACTGATAAATGCTACAACATAGATGAACCTTGAAAACATTATGCTGAGTGAGAGAAGCCAGTCATAAAGAACACATAATCTGATTCCATTCATGTGAAAGTCCAGAATAGGGAAACCTATAGTGATAGAAAGTAGATCAATGGTTGCTTCGGACTGGGGGTGGAGGGTGGAGGTATATGGGGTGAGAGCTAAAGGGTACTGGGTTTCTTTCTGAGGTGATAAGAACATTCTAAAATTGACCATGGGGATGGATGCACATATCTGTGGATATGCTAAAAATCTATACACTTCAAATGGCTGAATTGTATATAAAGTATATCTCAATAAAGCTGTTTCCAAAATGTAATGTGCAGAACAGTGTTTTTGGTATCTCTTTTGTGTAGGAAAGTGGGGAAGGGAAATATGAATGTACATACCTATTTTCTTATATTTAAAAATACATAAAACTAATAAAAATGATTAACTCTATAATTAAGCAAAGAACAAGAATGAAGACGTAAGGGGAATGGAGAGGAAGGATAGGTATCTCTAAATTTACCTTTATAGATGTGACTTTAGAAATAAGAAAATGTTTTTTTAAATGACACCAAAAAAGAAAGCAATGCCTAAAATTTGAAAACAAACTGAAATAAACTTATTAACCATGCTGATGGCATAACCACACAGGAAAAAAAAGCATCACTTCAAGTGATTTTTAAAACAGCATTCTAGGGACTTCCCTGGTGGTCCAGTGGGTAAGACTCCACGCTCCCAATGCAGGGGGCCCAGGTTCGATCCCTGGTTGGGGAATTAGATCCCACATGCATGCCGCAACTAAGAAGTCCACGTGCAGCAACTAAAGATCCCACGTGCCGCAACTAAGACCTGGCGCAGCCAAAATAAATAAATAAAACAGCATTCTGACTATTGACATCTAGTGGGATATAATCTAAGGATTAAAAGAATTGCCAAGAAATTTTAAGCTGTACTCAGTGATCTTAATGTCATTTCCAAACTATTACATGTACAGTGTGGGATAAAGAAAATAATTATGTTAATGCCACAAAGATTTTCAGCATGAAGTGATACAATATAAAAATCAAAGAAGTAAAACCCCTGATTTTATTTAATTCTGTTCATTTGAACTGGAAATATTGGAATGAACTCATAATTTGTTCATTTTTATTTTTTAAATCTAATTTCCTAGTTCTGTCTCCTGAGAAGACCTGGAGCACTGACACCACGGTAACAGTGAGCCCCTCGATCAGCCAGACTGTGGACTCTAGATACCATTCTCCAGTAAAAGGAACCGGGGGGGAGTTCCCTGGTGGTCCAGTGGTTAGGACTCTATGCTCCCAATGCAGGGGGCCCAGGTTCGATCTCTGTTCAGGGAACTAGATCCCACATGCCACAACTAAAAAAAGATCCTGCATGCCACAACTAAAGATCCTGCACACAGCAATGAAGATCTCGTGTGCCGCAACTAAGACCCAGGGCAGCCAAATAAATAAATAAATATTTTTTAAATAAATAAATATATAGACTGGGGTCTTCAGAGAAATGGCTGATTCCAAGGCTGAAGCAGAACATGGACAAAATAAGCCCAGGACATGGGAATTCCCTGGGAGTCCAGTGGTTAGAACTCCGCCCTTTCACTGCCAAAGGCCCGGGTTCAATCCCTGGTTGGGGAACTAAGATTCCACAAACTGCATGGTACAGCCTAAAAAAAATTTTTAAAAAATCCTAGGACATACTTGTAAAAAAGCAAGCAGGCTTTCAAAAACAACTAGGATTGTGTCTAAAGGGCACAGGAGCCAACCTGAAGGGGCTCCCACTGGCCAAAGATGGGATAATCTGAGCATGAAGAAAGCTAATGACAGCAACAGACTGAAACCCATCAAATATATACAAGTCCACAAGGTCATAACAATGGTAAAAAAGAAAGAACAACATATTGGTCAACTTTAGAGCTTGCTGGGGGACCAACTCACTCTGCAAGTGTACAAATAAAGGAAAAGAATGGAGCATTTACCTGGCCTTGCCTGTATGGGCTGTATTTTAGGGTGACCAAGGGGTGGGTGAAGGAAAGCAGGTCTTCAGAGGGGACTCCCCAGCTAGTGGAGGCAGAGAAGTGACAGATCACATTAGACATGACCCTAGTGAGAGATCAGGGATCTATATGACTTCTCAAGCCATCAGGTGCAGAGCCTAGGAGAACTTTACTCTGGATTAATCAGGCTGCCAACACTGAACCAGTGATCGATGCTCACGTCATGAAAGCCAGATGCGGAGACATCATATGTCTCCTGGTGTAGCCAAAGGGCACACAGCCACCTGTTGTGAAGCCAAAGCAAAGCAAAGACCATGTGAACCTGAATCCTATTAAGCCCCTTTCTCTTACTACCAGTTAACAGGAAACATGGGGAGGGGGCAAGTTAATGCCGTAAGTCAGACCCAGAGGATGGGAATTCCACGGGACAGATGACCTCATTTCTTCAATAAATACAGAGGGGAAGAAGGCTAAATTTATAGATGAAAAGAGACTCGAGATCCATCAAACTAAGGCAATGCGAATCTTTATGAATCTGAATTAGATGGGACCAACTGCAAGTAACATTTTTAAGATGATCAGGGAGATGTGAACGCGGACTCTGGCTTCTTGTGATACTAAGGAACTACTGTTAATTCTGTAATAATAGTATGTGCTTACGTGAAAATTCCTTAAGTCTTTGTGTATTAGATACTTGCTGACATATTTACAGGTGAAATGGTTTCTGTGAACTGCTTTGAAATTCTCCAACTAGAGAAAGAAAGGCAGATGGTAAGCTGGAAATAGATTAAACAAGATTGGCAAAATGTTAATAAACCTCCCCCCATGAGGCGGCTGCCGAGAAGGGGGGAAGGGGGAAGGGCTGGATCAGACGTGGAGGGGTTATTGGAAGTGGCGGCATATGCACGATTCTTATTCTTTTGTGTTTCTTAGTTTTTTAAGAGTTAAAAATGAAAACAGCTATCTTGCAAAGCTTTAAAAAAAAAAAAAAAAAGGACAGTGGACTCTAAGGGGGGAGGGACAGGTCTGCCCCTCCCAGGCAGCGCCACTGACCACCCTGCCTCTAGCTCCAGCGTGCGGACGGCAGACAGCGGCCCAAGGGGCACAGACACCAGCACAGGGTGCTAAACACAGGCTGCCTGGGGCTGGGACCTGGCGACACACAGGTGGCTCGGGGACAGGCACTGGAGGATGAGGAGGGCTCTCAAGGGTTGGCCTCTGTGTTCCGAGTAGAAGAAACCCTGTGCGGCGGGGCAAAGTCAGCAGAAACGTGGGGCAGGGGGCACAGGCCAGGGCAGAGCGGGGAGTCTCTCCCAAAGACGACCAGACCGCAGCCATGATCTAAGCTGTGAGCCGAGGCGGCGGCTCAGCACCGAGAGCCCTCCCTCTCTCCCTCGAGGTAATGGGGTCAGGGCTGAGCACACTGAGGCCAGTCTTCTCACCTCTGCTCTCTGACCACCCCTAGGGCCCACTGGTGTTGGGGACGGCAACCTGGGAATGCTATCAGGCCTTCCTGTGGGGCCCTGAGACTAACTGCTCGTGGCTGTTCACAGATGCCCCTGGGAACTGCTCAGACAACCCCTGTCAGAACGGAGGCACCTGTGTGCCTGGTGAGGATGCCCACAGCTGTGACTGCACCCCGGGGTTCAAAGGCAGACACTGTGAGCTTGGTAAGTTTGGGGCCGCTCCCCTTGCCTGCTGGGGTCACTGGGGCTGGGGCCTGGCCTCTAGATGCTTGTGACGGCAGGCTCTGATGGGACCGCTGGCCCCAGGGTGGGTTCGCCACAAGGACCTCCAGCCATGAGATGCCAGGACAGGGGCCTGGCTACGGTGCCCCAGACCTCCAAGCGTCCAGGTAGGGAGGCTGGCAGGCAGTGAGCCGCCAGGCCTCCCACTGCCCCAAAGCGCCAGGGTGAAAGGTGCTGCCCAGATAACTGGGGGGTCTGGGACAGTCACAGGGACACAGCGACAGCCGCTCCACAGGGAGAGGAGGGAGGAGGGGGCTTTTCTCGCCTGGGGACCAAACAAGGCAGTGGGAGGGAAAAGGGCCACGGGCCTGCCTCAGACTTCTGGGCTGAGGACGAGAGGCTCATGGACAGAAGTTCCCACACCAGCCACACAGCCCTGAGGCCTGCCAGACCCAGAGACTC
Source organism: Monodon monoceros (assembly GCF_005190385.1). Classification (NCBI taxonomy): domain Eukaryota; kingdom Metazoa; phylum Chordata; class Mammalia; order Artiodactyla; family Monodontidae; genus Monodon; species Monodon monoceros. The sequence continues at coordinate 755,867 of NW_021703772.1, read as the reverse complement.
CGACCAGCCCTGAGGGAAACCAGCCTGCAGGCTCCCAGGACCCCAACTCAGAGCAGCACCCACAGTCGCTGAGCAGCCCCGGGGAGAGGGCCCCCAGGCCAGGAAGTGGCAGGGGCAGAACCCCGGACCTACAGTGGCTGCAGGAAGAGGGCAACCGTGGCCTTGAGCTCCTTGTAAGCGACGGCCCTTTTCCTCTGTGCCAGCAGCCTGTAGAAAGGTGCCCCAGCCCTGCACACGGCTGTTCTCGGAGACAAAGTCCTTTCCGGTCTGGGAAAGAGGCGTCTGTCACCACGTGTAAGTCCCTCTCCTCCGCCTTCACCATGTCTGTAGCATGTTCCCGACCCTGAAATGCTTCCACCCTGTCCTCACAGGCCCCTGAGGTCTAGTAGTCACAGCACGGAAAGGGCTTGCTTTGACCACCCACCCCCTCCATGCGACAAATTAGGAAACTGAAGCAAAAGGGCTGAAAACCTTGCCTAAGGCTGTGCAGCTGGGAGCAGAGCCACATGAGGTCTAGAAGCGGGATCCCCTGCTCCTGCCCTCGGGCCTTGCTTCCCCACGCCCTGGAGTGGCATCAGCCTCCCTTCCCTGGATGGCAGGGCACGCGGAGACTCCAGGAAGTGCCACTCCTCAGCACAGGAGACCTCGAGTCGTGGTTCTGCCGTGAGTTCCTGACACGGCCCTGGGCAAGGCACTCATGCCTCAGTTTCCCCATCTGTAAGACGGGCTGAGGAGGGAGTCTGCCGAGCCCACCTCTTCGGACCTTTCTTGCTAACACTCTGACTCCGTTGGTCATACTTACAACCTGCTTTGTCCACAAATACGGACGATCACCTCCCGTGTGCCAGGCATGGTTCGGAACACTCGGCACACATCAGCGAGCCGAACGGGCCAGAGTCTTGCCCTGGGAGTCCTGATGTTCTAGCTGAGGGAGACACAGTACACAAGAAGCACGAGTTTGTCCTGCAGTGTTTTAAATGGTGGCAAGCGCTAAAGGAGGATGGAAGAAAGGAATACACAGGGCCAGGAGAGCCAGGCCCGGTGGGCAGGAGGGGGTGGCAGCAGCATTCGGCAGGGTGTCAGGGGAAGCCTCATGGAGAAGGTGACATGACCAGACGTGGGCGGGCGGAGATATCTGAGGGAAGAATGGCCCAGTCAGAGTGTACCTGTTGCCAAGGCCCTGAAATCAGGAGCCTGCCTGCCCGTCTAAGAAGCAGCAAGGCCAGCAGGGCTGAAGCCGAGTGAGCGAGGGGGCGTGGAGTGTGGGCCTTGGAGACCCTTGGAAGGACCTGCATGTGTCCTCTGTGAAGTGGGGAGCTACTGAAGGACACTGAGCTGAAGTGACACCTGACGTGTTTAAAGATCACTGGGATGGGATGTAGGAAGGCAAGACAGAAGGCACATGAGCCTGGACATGAAGCCAGCGTGACACGCAGCAGGGATACACCAGAGGCACTGAGCTGCACTGGGACTTGGGAACCCAGGTTTACAGGCCCCTGAATTTGGACTTTGTGGAATGGCACTCTGGACCCCTTGCACCTGCGTCTTCCAACTGTGTTAGTTACACCAGTGCCTGGGGCGACCACCAAGTACCTGACTGGGAGAGCCCTGCACTTGCCCATAGCTTTCCACCCAGTGCTTTCAACCTATTGTATCTGAAAGGGACTTCCTTGTATTTAGCATTTGCGAGGGTCTTGCCATACAGCCAGTCTGACATCTCTGGTTTTTATTGGAGTGTTTAGACCATTTACATGTTAACAAAATGACTGAAGTGACTGGGTTTAAATCTAACATATTGTTTTCCATCTGTCCCATCTTATCTTTGTTACTTTCTCTTTCCCTGCCTACTTCTGGATTATTTTTTAGGGTTCTGTTTTACCTGTACTGTTGGCTCACTGATATACTTCTTTGGTTTATTTTCTTTAGTGGCTGCTCTGGGATTTAAAATATGCATCTTCAACTGATCACAATATACCTTGAATTACAACACAACTTCAGTATCATGGAAGACACGCAACAGCAAGCTTCTACTTCCCCTGTCACTGCCAGACGTTTTACTTCCACATATGCCATGAACCACACAGTGTGTTACTTTTGCTCTCAACAATCATCTTTTTTAAAAATTTTGGGAGTATAAAGTCTTTTGTAGTGACTTACACGTCTACCGTTTCCAGCGCTCTTCATGCCTTCATGCAGGTCTAAGATTCCATCTGGTACCATTTACCTTTGGCCTAAAGAGCTCACTGGAACATTTCCTATAGGGCAGGTCTGCTGGTGGTGAATTCTCTTAGCTTCTGTTTGTCTGAAAAGGCTTTTATTTCACCTTCATTTTCAAAAGACACATTTGCTGAACACAGAAGTTTTGGTTGATAATTGTGTTTTTTTCAAATTTCAGCACTTCAAAGAGGTCATTCCTTTGTCTTTTGGCTTGCAGTTTCAGATGGGAAAACTTCAGTCACTCTTATTCTTGTTCCTCTATATGTAACGTGGTCCCCATCACCTGTGGCTTGCTTTTACGTTTTCTCTTTATTACTGTTTTTTTTGGAAATTTAATTATGATGTGCTTTGGTAGGTTATGTACATGTGTTTTTACTCTCTGGAGTTTGTTAAGCTTCACCTCTGTGGTTTTAGCTTTCATCAAATTTGGAAAATTTTAGCCATTACTTCTTCAAACACTTTTTCTATGCATCCATTTCTCTCCTTCTTCTGGGACTCCAATTAAGCATGTATTAGACTGATACTGTCCCACAGGTCACTGAGGCTCTTTTCCTTTTTTTCACTCCTTTTTCTCTTTACTTTGTTTTGGATAGATTCTACTGCCATGCCTTCAATTTCACTGATCTTTTCTTCTGCAATGTCTAACCTACCATTAATCCCATTCAGCAAAATTTTCATTTCAGATATTGTGATTTTTTGTTTGTTTTGTTTTGCTTTGGCTGTGTTGGGTCTTTGTTGTTGCGCACAGGCTATCTCTAGTTGCGGCGAGCGGGGCTACTCTTTGTTGCGGTGCACGGGCTTCTCACTGTGGTGGCTTCTCTTGTCGCGGAGCACGGGCTCTAGGTGTGCAGACTTCAGTAGTTGTGGCTCGTGGGCTCTAGAGCGCAGGCTCAGTAGTTGTGGCACATGGGCTTAGCTACTCCACAGCATGTGGGACCTTCCCAGACCAGGGATTGAACCTGTGTCCCCTGCATTGGCAGGCGGATTCTTAACCACGTGCCACCAGGGGAGTCCCAGATACTGTGTTTTATCATCTCCAGAAGTTCCATCTAGTTCTTTCTTTGAACCTCCACTTCTCTCATTATGTTTATATTTTCCTTTACATCACTGAACGTGTACAGCAAATTTATAACAGATGTCTGCTATTTCAGTCATTGCTCTCATTTCTGGGTGTTTTTCTATTCAATTTTTTTTCCTGTTGATGGGTCACATTTTCTTGATTCTTTGTATGACTGATACTCTTGTAATTTTTTTGTTGGGATGTTAGACATTATAAACTTTATGGTACAGACTGTTGGAAATTTTTTTTTGGCATTCTTTTCAAGAATGTTTTTGTTTTATTTTTGTTTTTAACTTTTTTATTGAAGTAAAGTTGATTTACAATATTGCATTAGTTTCACGTGCACAGCATAGTGATTCAGTTTTCTGGGTTTTTTGGTTTGGTTTTTTGTTTTGCAGATTATATTCCACTACAGGCTATTACAAGATATTGGGTATAATTTCCTGCGCTATACAGTAAATCCCTGTTGCTTAACTATTTTATGTATAGTAGTTTGTATCTGTTAATCCCATACTCCTAATTTATCCCTCCCCCTGCCACCTCTCCCCTTTGGTAACCGTAAGTTATCTATGTCTGTGTGTCTGTTTCTGTTTGGTATATAGATCCATTTGTATTATTTTTTAGATTCCACATATAAATGATATCATATAGTATTTGTTTTTCTCTCACACTTCACTAAGCATAATATTCCCTAGGTCCATCCATGTTGCTGCAAATGGGAATATTTCATTCTTTTTTATGGCTGAGTAATATTCCATTGTATATATGTACCACAACCTCTTAAGCCAATCGTCTGTCGATGGGCACTTGGGTTGTTTCCAAGTCTTGGCTGTTATAAATAGTGCTGCTATGAACATTGGGGTGCATGTATCTTTTTGAATTATGTTTTCCTTTTTTCTGGATATATACCCAGGAGTGGGATAGCTAGATCACATGGTAACTCTATTTTTAGTATTTTAAGGAACCTCCATACTGTTCTCCAAAGTGGCTGCACCAATTTACATTCCCACCAACAGTGTATGAAGGTTCCCTTTTTTCCAAACCCTCTCCAGCATTTATTATTTGTAGACGTTTTGATGATAGCAATTCTGATTGGTGTGAGGTGATACCTCATTGTGGTTCTGATTTGCATTTCTCTAATAATTAGTGATGTTGAGCATGTTTTCATGTGCCTGTTAGCCATCCGTATGTCCTCTTTGGGAAAATGTTTATTTATGTCTTCTGCCCATTTTTAGATTGGGTTGTTTGTCTTTTTGTTGTTGAGCTGTATGAGCTGTTTGTATGTTTTGGAAATTAAGCTCTTGTTGGTCACATTGTTTGCAAATATTTTCTCCCATTCCGTAGGTTGTCTTTTTGTTTCGTTGAGTTTCCTTTGCTGTGCAAAAGGTTTTAAGTTTGACTAGGTCCCATTTGTTTATTTTTGCTTTTATTTCTTTTGCCTTGGGAAACTGATCTAAGAAAATACCGCTACAATTTATGTGAAAGATCGTTTTGCCTATGTCCTCTTCTACGGGTTTTATGGTGTCACATCTTAAGTTTAGGTCTTTAGACCTTTCTGAGTTTGTTTTTGTATGTGGTGTGAGGGAATGTTCTAATTTCAATGATTTACATGTAACTGTCCAGCTTTCCCAACACCACTTGTTAAAGAGACTGTCTTTTCGCCATTGTATATTCTTGCCTCCTTTTTCATAGACTAACTGACCATAGGTGTATGGGTTTATTTCTGGGCTCTCTATTCTGTTCCATTGATCTGTATGTCTGGTTTTGTGCCAATACTACACTGTTTCGATTACCATAGTTTTGTAGTACAGTTTGAAGTCTGGAAGGGTTATACCTCCAGCTTTGTTCATTTTTCTCAGGATTGCTTGGCAATCTGTGGTCTTTTGTGTTTCCATATAAACTTCAGGACTATTTGTTCTAGTTCTGTGACAAATGTCATAGCTGTGTTGATAAGGATTACATTAAATCTGTAGATTGCTTTGGATAGTATAGCCATTTTAATAATATTAATTCTTCCAATCCAAGAGCACGGGATATCTTTCCATGTCTTTGAATCATCTTCAGTTCCCTTTATCAATGTTTTAGTTTTCAGCATGTAGGTATTTCACCTCCTTGGTTAAGTTTATTCCTAGAGCTTTCTAAAAACGTGATTTTAAGCAGGATTTTTTTTTTTTTTACTTTCTTTCTGATGTTTCATTATTAGTGTAAAGAAGTGCAACAGACTTCTGTGTATTAATCTTGCATCCTGCTACCTTGCTGTATTTACTAGCCCTAACAGTTTGTGTGTGGCGACTTCAGTGTTCTCTAGTGTCGCGCCATCTGCAAATAGTGACACTTCTACCTCCTCCCTCCCAGTTTAGAAACCTTTGACTTCTTCTTCTCATCTGACTGCTGTGCCTAGGATTTCCAGTACTACGTTGAACAGAAGTGGTGAGAGTGAGCATCCTTGTCCTGTTCCTTTGTTTTACTTTTGGTTTTTGGTTTTTTGCAAGGCAGTTTAGATGGATCCTTTTGAGGCCTGTTTTAGGGTGGCTTTAGCATAGGCTTTATTCTGGGGTTAATTATGCCCCACTTTTAAGGCAAGGCCTTTCTCCTTTCTGGGGTTTCTATTTCTCTGGAACAGCCTATTAACCAAGATCTCCCCACTCTGGCTCTGGGAACTGTCCAGCTCCTCAGTAGTTCCTTGTTGCCCATCTTTATTCACCCTATGCACACACAGCTTAATTTTCAAGGGGACCGCCCCCTCCAGATTTCTGGAGCTCTTCCTCTGCATAGCTCCCTCCTCTCCGTACTCTGACCCACAAATTTTAGCTTCCTCTGCCTCCCCAACTCCAATCTCTGTTTTGCCCACTCAGTGTAACCACTGCTTGCAGTCTCCCTAACCCACAACACAGTCCGAAAAGTGCCTCCAGGCTGAATTCCAGGACCATCCCAGAGCTCATCTTGCTCCCCTTCTCTCTGGGTTACCGTTTTGCACTGTCTTTTTTCTAACATCTGAAAAGACTTACTTCCTGGATCTTGACCAGTTGTTCACATGTGGAAGTTAATTCCAGATCCTCTTACTGCCTGATGGCTGGCAATGGAAGTCTTAGCTAAGGCTTTAGACCCTAAGGACTCTCCTAGACTAAGCTCATGAGTTTTACCCATTGAACTCCCTGGATCTCTTTCAAACAGCTCCGATGTTTAAAAAACTTTACCAAGAGTCAAACACTTTCTCATTCGTTATTCTCTACAAACATGTGACAGAGGCAGTATAAGCAATCCCATCTCATGTGAAACAGAGGCTTCAGTTCCAGAGACGTGCTCAGAGTACACTAGTTAATAAGTGGGAGGCAGGGCTAGGAGCCAGGTCTCCTGTCCCACACCGCCCGTGTCTAATGCCTGCATCTCCAAGGCTTCTCAAACGTCTCCATCAACTGCCCATAAGAGTGCAGTCACATTGTCTCAAGGCTTCGGAGCCAAGTAGCCTGTCTCAAGCAAGACATGTCTTTGAAATAGCACATTTTTAAAAAAATATTTATTTTTTGGCTGCATTGGGTCTTAGTTGGGGCACTGGGGATCTTTCATTGTGGCGCGCGGGCTCTTCATTGCAGTGCATAGGCTTTTTTCCAGTTGTGGTGCATGGGCTCATTCATTACTCGCGGCACGCGGGCTCACCAGTCGTGGCGCGTGGGCTCCAGAATGCATGGGCTCTGTAGTTGCAGAGCACGGGCTCAGCCGCCCTGCAGCATGTGGGATCTTAGTTCCCCGACCAGGGATGGAACCGGAGTCCCCTGCGTTGCAAGACGGATTCTAAACCACTGAACCACCAGGGAAGTCCCAGCACACTTTATCTCTTACTATATATCACTTTGTCAACACTCATCATAATGTACACTTAAAATGAGTGTATCTTATTTTACATAAATCATACCTTGATAAAGTCATTTTTTTCAATTACATGATTTTTATGTTGGACATTTTAATACATCCACAGGAGGTAAAGTTTTATCAGGAGAATAATAGCCTTTCCTCAGACACCTGTACAGCTACCTGTAGGTTTGTGTAGCCTAGGTGAAGGGGCTGGGCAACACTCTGCTCAGTTTCCGGCTTCACTGAGCTTTCTTGTGACGCAGGTATAAAAGAGTCTACAAAGTGCATCCAGACACCTGTTTCAAAGAGAGCTGTGAGAGCACGCGCGCCAGGACCCCAGACAGGTGCGTCCCAGGGAGGAGGCCCGTGCTGTGCCCTGCAGGTGGCCACAGGGTAACAGGGCCAGGGTGGCTGTGGTGACTGGGGCTGTGGGATGCCACAGGCCCATGGCTGAGCCAGGTTGCCAGGATGTGCAGCCCGGCTATGCTAAGGAACTGTGTGCCCATATGTGTACATGTGAGCGCACACAGATGGGTATAGCTGGGCATGGTGGATGCTGGTAGGGGTCACAGAGTGGGTGCTGGGGAGGTTACAATGGTGGGTGCTGGGAAGGTCACAGGGCAGGTGCTGGAGGGAGGCTGAGTGGTGGTGCTGCGGGGGGGGGTCACTCTGGTTATGCACGTTCACACAGTATCTGGCACTAGTATTGGGAAGTGTTACTGACAGGTCCAATTATATAAATACAGTAAATCTCTATTTACTTTTTATTTACTCTCACCCAGGTTCTTTCCCCAAAGGGTTCAAGGTAGTCACAGAATTATTATATAATGCACTGCCTGAGTACAGACAGCAGAGTCCAAACCTCAGTCACATTCTCCATAGACCAGTCACCACATGCACTGGGTCTTGCGTTTCTGAGTCAAGGAAAAACCCACCCTACTGCCTTACCCAAGCGCATCACCTGTCTCCCATCACCCATCCTCCACACTCCCTCTCACTCTCCATGAATCACACCCAGCCAGGTAGCCTTCCTCATCACTCCACGACTCCCACCCCAAGCCAGGTGGGCACACACAGACTCAAACGTTCATCTCTGTGTCAGTGTCTCACTACCACACTCCCCAAACTGGAACACATGTGACCTACAGACAAGACAGGATCACAGCAGGCAGCCTGGGCCAAGGAAGCTGCAGAGTTACAGGGACACAGGTTTCTTTTTAATAAACCACATTTCTCTAATTATTTCAGGAAACAAAGTAACAGTCCTACACTGAAGAAATCTTAAGGTACGTTCCCACAGCCAGCAGAGCTGCTGGGAAGTCTGAGGGACATCGCCCCAGCACTCGGCCCTCAGGAGGGCTGCTGTCTCCTTGTGGAGCCCTGAGAAGAAAGCTCAGTGTGTGCTCTGTGTCATAAACTCAGACCAGAAGGTTTCAGAACTTCCTAAGGGGGTTAAAATGGGTGAGAAAAATAATACTTAAGGAAGGCCTCCCAATAGACATAAACTTGGTCTGATACATCGAATCCCACTCTATCTCAATGGGCAGAGAAACCCCTTCCCCAGTCATCAGCAATGGCAATGGAGGGGGCGGGTGAGCTCTTAGAGAGGCCGAAGACCACCTGCACCCAGAGGGAGGTGGGACTGACAGGGGCTGCTGGGAGGGCAGGCGAGGGGGGACAGTGGGAGGGGCCTGGGATGCCAGAAGGCAGAGGAATTCTAGGAGTGCTTTCCAGACCCTGTAAATGGCAGTCCACTGAGAAAGGGTGTGCGGCCTTGGTCACGTAACTGGGTAAGTCCTGAGACTCTCTCACTGGGAGATTGCCAATGAACACAGGCCTCCTGAGCATTCAGAAACCCTGAAATGAAAGAAACTTTCTAACGCTGTTCTTGTTTAATCCAGCATTTCCCAACCTCTGTGGCAAGTCAGCCCCATGTGACTCCTACCCCCTCACACGCACACTCTGTGGAAACCTTCACGATAATTTGGAAGATACTAGGCTAAGCCACAGAGACCCATCCACAGCCCAACACAATTTCTTATCAACATGACGCACTGGGAATGAAAGAGGTATTCTGGCTGACCCAGGACAGCTCACCACTCAAGCTCCATAAAGGAGCCTAGAAGCCCATCTTCCTGGTGGTGTAGGAGAGGAGTGAGACTCCTGGGTACCAAGCAGCTTCACAAACAGGCTACATTTTTTTATATGGCTGAGGAGATGAAGAAGAAATGTTACTCAGAGACCTTTATAAACAACCAGAAGCAAAAGAGCCTCGCAGGTATAGGCTGACACTAAAGCAGAATGTTCACCAACCAAGCAGGGAAAGCAGAGGCTGGGACCCACAGGCTGGGCAGCGGCACGTGAGCGAGAACGTGTGACCTCAGGCGTTCAGTTCCCATCAAAAGTCTCTGCATTCAGGTCCCACCTACTCAAAGGCATCACT
>NW_021703772.1:628514-745895 GCF_005190385.1 Monodon monoceros | reverse complement strand
TTTTTTTTTTTTTTTTTTGAGGTACGCGGGCCTCTCACCGCTGTGGCCTCTCCCGTTGCGGAGCACAGGCTCTGGACGCACAGGCTCAGCGGCCATGGCTCATGGGCCCAGCCACTCCACGGCATGTGGGATCCTCCCGGACCGGGGCACGATCCCGTGTCCCCTGCGTCGGCAGGCGGACTCTCAACCACTGCGCCACCAGGGAAGCCCAATATATATATTTTTAAACTCATTCAATGAATGCATTTCTATAAAAACACATCAGAAACCCTCAACTGTTAAATTATCAAATACTGGCTTTTAGGATACCCATTCTTCAGACAATGGAGAAAACACAAATAAGCAGGAAACATTCACTCACACTCACACACACACACACACACACACACACACACACACCCAAGAGCAAAGTGCAAGAATTCATTTCAGTCAAGAGAGACCAGGGACAGCCCATATGCCTTCAGAGAAAAGATCCAACGTGGCACCAAATGAAGGGGGTTGCAGCCTGCAGATTTCAAATTGAAGCTGCAGTGCTGCCCACATGTCCCCACCACTGGGGGGTATAGTCAGTCCTCCACGAGCCTGCCCCCCAGCACCCACTGCCATGTCACAGGGAACAAACTTCACAGTTCTGACGTGGCAAGCTCTTCAGGTACTCCGGGGGTAGCAACCTGGGAGCCGCCGCTGTAAAGAGGAATGGGTACCACCACCATCCTCCTCACGCCCCGGTCTGTTTTCTCTTCTAAGGATCAGGATGCTCTTGTTAACGCTCCATCAACCTCACGAGTTTCTAAAGCCCAGGAAGACGAGGTCTAAAATTGGATTGAAAACAAGGTCCTGGCTGGAGTCGGTGCCCTGAGTGGCTTCTCTCCTCTGGCCTCTGGAAGACAGACGGCCAGGCCAGGCAAGCACCAGCCACCTCCTTGCCCAGCCACGACCAGGGAGACCTCCGGGACAGAACCCACATCTGACATAGCCCAGGCTGCAGTCTTCTAGGAAGCAGTCTGCGCCACGGTGAATGCGCACCCACGGCACACACGTTAGCCCTGGATGGCAAGGCTGTCCACCAGGAATGCTTTTGCAACCTTCAGAAACCAGTTCTCAGATTCCGAAGTCAGAGACAGAGTTCTCCCTTTGAGAGCTAGCAACAAAATTGAGGAACTGCTCTCAACAGCTTCCAAAGCAGAGATGGTGGGGCTGGGAGGAAGGGGCAGAGATGAGGCCACACTGGAAGCACTTCGCCCGGCTCTCCTCCGCCAGCAGATTATTTATGCTGATCGTTCGCAGGCTACGCTCCATCATATGGACCAGCTGACTCTGAGAGAGAAAATGATAACACTAAGACGGAGTTTAAACACTTTTTACCTACAACCTTTTCTGCAAAGGTCAGACAGTATTCCTGGCTTTGAGGACCCTATGGTCTCTGTGGCAATGACTCAGCTCTGCAGTGGTAGCACAAATGCAGCCAACAGACGTGTGACTGACCAGGCGTGGCTGGGTTCCAATAAAACTTTATTTACAAAAACAGGCAGGGCCGAGTTGGCCCATGCACCACACTGGCTTAACCCCTGGTCTTCGAGGTCATAGGCTTTGGCCTCTCCCCTGGATGACAAGTCCCACCAAGGCACCAAAGACCTCAAGGGTTTCATGGAAACCTCAAGGGTTTCAGACCCCACTTGGAAAGCCAAGGCAGCACCTCTACCAAGTACAGCGAGGGCTCCTCCCACAAGCCTGAATGCGATGCTGGTTAGGGTTTCTCTTAGTCCAGGACTCAAATAACGCTGTGTGGGGCTCTCAGGTAGTAAGCACCGTGTTCCACACGCTCCTCCTTCACACACAGATCGCCACGTCATCCTGCCACCCCTGCTCTCTAGCACGCTTCTAAGCAGCGCTTGCTTCTCCCTGCAAATGAGCTGAAAACCAAACAAGCCAACCCCACCTCTAGTGTGCTGAACATTTTACCAGCTGACCCAAACTGGAACTCAAGCCCCCGTGCATCTTCCACTGACTCTGCCCTGAGTCAGCATCACAGCCACAGAAAGGGGCTCTTCCATTCATCTTTTATAAAAAAGTTTTTTTTACAGAGTTATATTTTAGGCTTTTTATTTTTATTAAAGTTTTGTGTGCATATGTCTGTGTATTATGCATTCTGTCATTTTCAGCAAGGAGGAATAGTCATTTCGAGAAGTCTCTACTGTACTCCAGAAGGTCCCCAGTCTCCAAGGCCCACCTGGAGAAGACGGCTGAGTGCAGTCCAGGGGCTCTGACACTGGGAGAATCGAGAGAAAACCACATACGTAAACACGTACTGCTGACCTGTGCTGTGGCACTGGGACCTGTCACCGTGCATCTGTGTAGGCTACGGCGTCACGAGCAAACAGCAAGATCAAGTGATATCACTGGAAAGAAGACAAAACCCTCTACTGCCATGTCAATAACCTCAAGCCCCCCAGCCACGAGGCAAATGTAACGTGTTCCAGTCTTTAGCTTAGAAGCCCTTGTTTCTACAAGAAACAGTCTACTGAATCCTGAGCCTGGTGCTGTGTTTTCTTATGATTAACCCATTTTGATGTTTTATAAGTTAAACATCTAGTAAAAGACTTCCTGATGCTAAAGGAATTATAATTCATCCTTGAAACATTACAAGTGAGCCACTGCTTTTTTCCACATGGCTCCTTCTTAAAACTCTAACGTCTTCCTTGGAGATACTCAAGGTCCACCCCAAAAATTAGCAAAAATGGAATCAAAAAATTGCCAGGGGCATGCACATTTCTGTGTCGGAAAGAAAGGAGCGATCCTGAGTTGCCGAGTTAGCCTTGTGCTAATCAAAACTTGGATCAACTAACCACGTAATCGAGCTTAGATTTAATACTCTGTTAGTCCCGACTGGAGGGCACAAGAGCAACACCCTAGGTTCCAGGGATCGTGCCGGCCACCCGGAGACCACAAAACACAAGAGTAAATGAAAAATGAAATCTCTTTACTTTCAAATCATTCTGCCCATGGCTAAGAAAGACAGTAAAGACAAAACCTCCCTTTTCCCCTTGCACAAGGACTGACGTGGGTGCAAATGAGAAAAGCTATGCGGCACCCTGCTGCTCACCCACCAGCCACACCAACAGGCAAGGGCTCCACCCGGTGTCAGCCAACCTCCAGCACCTTCCCTGGGCTGGAACTCCTGCCACTGGCCAACAACTGCCACCGATGTCGGACTCACGTGTGGAGGGACTCACTGAGCTACTGTTCTTTTGCAAAAAAATGTCTTTCTCTTTGCAGTCACGCTCGAATATGAGCCTGGAGAAAGCAAAAGCATCTACACCTCAGTAAATGCAGCTCAAATCTACCCACAGTACAACACAGCTCAAATCTACCAAGAGAATCCCAGTACAGAGGAGAAAGGAACTCTCTTTAAAAATCAGCTATTTACTTTACTTTTAAATAAAAGAGAAACAAATGTAAGCCCATTTAAAATCTTAAGTCCTCACGAATCAACACAGTCGCGTTTTGCTAAATGGGGCCTTAGAGCAGTGTCTGAGCCTTGGCACTGCTATCTTTGGGCTGGCTCACCCTGTCGTGGGCCTGTCCTGTGACTGTAGGATGTTTAGAAGCAGCCCTGGCCTCGACCTACTAGACCCCAGTAGACCCCAACTGCACACCCTCCTGGTCCTAACAACCAGATGGGAAATGTCCCCAGATGTTGCTAGGTGTTCCCTGTTGTCAAGATCACCCCCAGGTGAGAACTGCCACCTGACAGGACTTACGTGGTCTCTGCAAGAAAAGCGAGGCCAAGCACCAGCAGTCTCGTGTGTAGCTGTTAAAACGCTGTAAAGACCTGAGTTTTGGGCACATCACCAAAAATGTCTTCTGCAGCATCAGTCCTGTGCCAGCTCCCCCCAAGAAAGGAACCTCCAGAACCTTCTAGGAATCCCATCTTCCCACCCCTCGCAGAGCTCACGCCATCAGGGCTGCACCTCTACCTCAGAGATGACCCCTGGCTTACATCCAAGCCCATTCCCCAACCCCAACTCTTCAAGTCACTCCTCAGACCCACCGGCCTCCCCAAGGGGCCTTCCGCCACCTCTGGTGTCACGGAGAGCTCCCTGAAACGAAACCAAGCCCAGACCTGTGGCCCTGGCTCCAGGTCAGAACTCCACGGACGCCAGAGACGTCAGGCCTGGACGCAACCCCCTGGGCCTGAGCTGGCGTGAAAGCAAACTCCGCCGGTGGTCAGAGTCAGGGCCCGCTCTTCACAAAGATGCAAAATGCGCCCTCCCCGCGTTGCTGGCGTTAAGAAGCTGTGCAGAACAAAACCATACATCACTAATCAACTTCCTTTTACTCTGCTGTACAATGACTGCAATTACAAAACCATAAGCTATTTTTGAACTGAAAACCTGAGTATTTTTGTGGAAAAGCTGCTCCTTGTTTTCATAAAATAAAGTGCTGTGATAACCTAAAAGCTCGCTGTCTTCTCAGAACTCTGTCTTTGTCACGAGGAGGATGTAAAATGACTCCTGAACCAGAAGAAACATCCCCCACTGTCACGGGACTGTCACCAACACAGATGGGAGAGAAAAAGTAAGACCGAACGTTGATGCGTCGAGCCCCCCCACGATTTAGAGGCTCAAAGTCAGCCTTTGACTCAGGATGGAACAGGGCCCCCCCCTGAACCTGGTGGCAGATCAAACCAATGCATCCGCTTCTTAGTCTACTTCTCAGGTGGTTTCCAATTAATTTTTTATCAAAAGACCAGTCTGAGAATGAAAAATAACCTGAGAAGATCAAAGAGAAGTTCCCAAAAGCCTTGAGGAAACTACAGTACCCTCCGATCCGTCTGGGCTTCTCTGCACTCCAGTCCATCCGTCACGGCCCCGCCTCCTCCGGGCTTCCGGCATCAGCCATTCGGCCCTCAGACTCCTCCTCCTCCCGGGCCAAGAGTTCCTTAAAAACCCCAAACTCCTCAGCAGAAGAACAGGCTGTCTTGGCCAGAAACTCAGCTTCTGAAACCCTGAGGATGTCCTTGAGTAAAGGGTTGGGGACCAGCGTCTGCCCCTTCTTGTCGGGGGTCTGGTACCGGCCCAGGCGCTCCAGGAACACGTGCCTCTCCTTGGTCTTGGTCATGGAGTACTGCAGGAAGTCGGTCTTCACCACGTCCACATGTTTAATCCCCATCCTGAAATAGGCATACTGGAGACACAGCATGGTTAGGAAGCGCAGCTGCAGAAAGCTTTGTAGGCTCCTAAGGCACAGTGAACTGAACTGTCCAAAAGCACTGGGAGAGACCTGCCTCACTAGCGATGGCAGAACACTACGATCCCGACACCTGCGTGATGGCTTTCAAAGCATTTTCAAATTCATATCGAGAAAAATGCAGCAGAAAATAAAGGGCAGGAGGGAGAAATTAAGTTCTATTTTTCTTCATGGGGTAAGGAAAACTATGAGTATGGAAAAAATAGGCAAAAAATTCAGAAAACATCTAGGATTTGACCTAAGCCATCATAATTGTTACCAAAAAATTAGGACACCCTTCACAATTATGTTTCTAAGATCAACATGCAAAATAGGTTCTAAAGATAGGAAGGTTCTAGCTATTTTTAAATTAAGTATTTTAAGCAGAGGCCTCATTAGGATTCTAAGAATAGGCCTGGGTCATCCGTTATTAATGGCAGAAAAGTTGCAAAAGAGGTTTTTTTACCTGTAGTAAAGAAGTGAAGAACGAAAACCGAACTCTCTTTGGCTGGTGCAAGCAAAGAGGGTCTAGGCCTTTCACCTCATCCACTCGCCCCCGCGAGTCAGCTAACCCTGACTACACTCGAAAACTTGCTGTTACTAATCACGCCACCAGGAATTCTCACCTGGAATTTGTATTCCAGTTCACCAGGGTCCTCCCGAAGAACACAGGGGCATCTGTGCAAAATCTCGGTGACTTGCTTTACCGTGAAAAGGCACTTCTCCTTGAGAACCCCGACGATGCTCTCAATGTCCCGCTGACGCATGGTGAAAATTTCAGGGCAACAGTAAAGCACCCGCTTTAATTTCCCTGAAGAATGTAAAAAAGGGCAAGTACATAATTTTAGGATATTCCAGAAGCCCAAGTGGCCAACCACACCCAATACAAGCCAGCATTTAAAAAACAAACAAGGATGCTCTCCTCCACAGAAGGAGTGCCAGCTTCAGATCACGTCTTCCCAGAAGCGTCGTGGAAATGGGATGGGCCAGAATGAGACATCTCCCCACTGACTCCCTCTCACTTCTCAGACTCGCCAACCCTCCCTCCTGGTATCAAGAGGCCTCTTTCTGGCCTCACAGCTGAAAGGCACCTACTTCATATTCTAGGTCTCCTCTTGCCCTTCTCACCTAGAAAAGCCTTTCACAGGGATTTACTGGAAAGCTCAGACAGTAAGATGGGATAGTAGCTTCCCCCATGTCAGGGCTTTGGGTTCATGTTTCCTTCTATGATAAAATAGCCCTTGAAATATTCACAACCAACATTCTTAAGACCTAGGAGCCTGAACTCAATGAAAGGGCGTTCCGCTATAATAGTTAATGTAATAACCACAAGAATCATGACGCACAACCAGAGACTGGTGATCTCCTGGTTAGTGGGTGACCATATATTTTATCCACACTAAGGTGCTTCTCAGTGACAGAGTCCCTATTAGTAACTGCATTAGGATAACTGGTATAAACTGAGACTCTCCCAGGCAAATTAGGGCATATGGTCTTCCTACAGGTAACTGAGTAAAATTTAGTACCTAGAAACTTAGAACAACTTATTTAAACTGTTAATTAAAATCTTCCTAACAGGTGAGTCAGTCAGTGTCTTGATAAAACATGTCAGGAATGAATTTCAGGAATTTAGTCTTCATCTTTGCAGCTTAAGGCCACGCTGAGCTTGTTAATTTATTGATATAACCGCTGCATGTAAGGTGCTAAGATTAGCTTTTTAGATTATACTGCGATAGGTAATCTGTTAAGAGAAACACACACCACTATCTTTTTGTTTGTTTGTTTGTTTTGTTTTGTTTTGTTTTTTGCGGTACGCGGGCCTCTCACTGTTGTGGCCTCTCCCGAGGAGCACAGGCTCCGGACACGCAGGCTCAGCGGCCATGGCTCACGGGCCCAGCCGCTCCGCGGCATGTGGGATCCTCCCGGACCGGGGCACGAACCCGTGTCCCCTGCATCGGCAGGCGGACTCTCAACCACTGCGCCACCAGGGAAGCCCCACACCACCATCTTTTGCTCATTTTCTAGAGAAGGAGACCGTAAAGATCCTCTGAAATCTGAATTCCCAAACCTTTTCTCCCCCTCCCCCACCCGACAATATTTTACCAGCAAGAGGCAAGAATAAACAGAAGAGTGGCATTCCTCTGGTCAAAGCGGGCAGGGGTCCTAGGAGTTGCTCATGCCACCCCCCGCCCCCCAGAAGGCCCGTAAGGAGATCCAGTGAACTTCTAGGGCTCCCGGGGCACGAATCCTGTGGGGGTGGGGATGGTGGCTCTTTTTGCCTTCACTCCACCAGTGTCCCAGGAATCTGGGCAGATCTCACATTCCACAGTAAATCGAGACACCTGACTGGAATCCAAGCCTCTACAGGGAACTTTGTCTCTCTGGCTTCCCATCACACAGACAAAAAGCACTAAGCCCACCCCAAGTCAGCGTGAGCATCAAAGGGCAACATACCTGCACATAAACCAACACCACGTGCCCAGCACCGTTCTAGATGCCAGAGCCCCTAGTGAACACGCCAGACACGAGCCTGGGTCGGTCACTCAGTCCCCCCTCCCTCCTGCAATGCCCTCTGCGGAGCTCATTCTGCTTCCTCACCTCCAAGCCAAATCACACATTCCTCTCAAAGGCCTTTCCCCCAGAAACCTCCCCGAATCTACCTCACCAGGCTATTCGTTCCCCATCTCTGACTCCTCAGCTCTCTATATAAAATCTACACCTTCTCATACCTTCTCCAAGCCCCAGCTTTCGCAGGTAACTGGAGCGCTTCTTCACGTGCGTGACAGGCAGTTTCAGTAACTGGGGACTTTTCTTTAAGGCCACACACACAGGCTCTGGACTCAGACCCAGGAGTATTAATTCTGAAATGATATCCAGCAACTGCTGAGGGTGGGTGCCTGGCTGTATACTGAGCAGTTCGTTAACATGGACATCAGTGAAACCCATGTCCAGGAGGGAACTGACGACCTTCTCTCGCTCCACAGCCGTCCTCTGCTTCTCCAGGAGGCACTGAGTCAGCCCCGTCCTGTGCTCTGGTTCTTGCGCGTACTTCTGGGGTTCAACAGAGGGTGACTCCCCGAGGCCCCCCCCCGCTGGAGACCGTTGTCAGTTTACGCAGCAAAAAAGCAGCCGTCCTCTTCTGTTCTCCAAGCCGAGTAGTCTGCCTAGCAATAAGGGACCAGGTGAGGGGGATCAGGCGGTGCCAATCCAAGACCTGTAAGACACAGCCCCCAAAGGGAATTAATTCCTCACCACTCCCACATAATAGACACCTCGGGATTTCTGAGGCAGGGTATTTAGTGCCTTGGTCCTACACAAACAGAAGTTTTTATAAGCAATCCACAAAGTCATACCTGAACTTAAAAAGCCTACAGAGAAAGACGTTCACGTACAGAGAACAGAGAACTGCCGAAGCACAGAGATGAGCTGTTGCTGCTATAACTGAGGAGACACAGACAAGGGGGGACAGGGGAGAACTATTTCAACGCCACCAGGTAAAGTATGGGGGGGCGGGTTTCCTCCACCTTTTCAGTGCCTGGGGGGCCTGCAAATTTAACTGAAAGATTAGCAGGCAGAAAAAAACAATTTATATGCATATGGTGGCTCACAAGCGCTGGTTCCCTAAATGGCTAGAGTTGGGGGCTAACTTGAGCAAATGGGTGGTGGGCTCCTAGGCGAGCAAATGGGAGCCCAGGAAGTCTGTGATAATGTTTGTTTATGTAGATACACGTCGTTTTCCCTCTCTTTTTTCCTTCATGGCCGTAAAGCTCCCCAGGAGAAAGGATCTGTGGCGCCCTCGCTCCCAGAAAGTTCTGCTTTTAGCGTGATAAGGGCCGCCCCAAGAAGGCTTCTTTCTGTAGCTGCTAAATCTCAAATGTCTGTAACTTAAAGTAATTTCCGTGCCAACTCTGGGGGTCCAAGTTGGTACCCACACCTGAAAAATCTGGACCTCACATGAGTCTCCAGATTCACGTACTTAAATTCATTCCACAAAAGAAATCCTGGTAGCCTGCAAGCAACCTACTCCCGTTGACTTCAGAACTCTCCAGGGTTCAGGCTGGCGCGTAACGAACGAGGCCCACATCCCCAGGCACTCAACCGCCCTTCACGGCCCGTCCCAAAGCTTCCCCAGCGCCCTCGGCCGCCGCGCCCCCGCCAGCCAGGCAAGTCCACCCGCTCGCTGCTCCCGCCTCCCGCTCTCGCCCTGTCTGGGGTCCACTCGCGGGGTCGGCCCAGCGCCGGCGGGGTGAAAGTGGGATAAAGCCGCACTGACGGAGCGGAGAGCACCGCAGATCAGGGTGCGGCACCAGGTCGGCGTGCGCCGGCCTCTACGACCCGCCAGGAGCCCCTGCTCGCGGTTCCCCCTCACCTGCCGACCCAACGCAGCCATCGCGCGAAGGCAGCAGCTGCGCCGCTGACGCCGGAAGCAGCCGTCTCCCGGGTCCGCCGCTTCCGCCCTCCGGGTCCGCCGCTTCCGCCCTCCCCCTCGGCAGCGCGAAGGCGCGGGAAGCAGTTCCGCCCAGCCCTTGTCCGCAGGTGTCCGGTGCTGGGCCGGTTTCTGGGGCCTGGCGCCGCCCGCCGCCACCTTGGGCGCGGAGAGCGCGCCTTCTCTGCTTGGTGCCTCCGCTGCCCGGGTTTCCGCTTTCTAGAGCTCTCGGCTAGCGCAACAAATGAACAGCTCCTTCCCCATACGTTCGCTTCTCATTACCTTAAAATTCCTCTTAAGCGTGGAGGTGAGAGGAAACCATAACCTCGCTCAAACCGGCCACCGCCTCGCGGTCCAGCAGTAACCTCCCCGGAGAAAGCAGGGTCCTTCCCAAGGCAGGTTCACGTTGAGGTAGAGACCGGGCGGTCTGAGTAAAAGGGAGCCGGTCCCAGATATAGTTATTTGGTGTGGAATCTGCATTCAATATGAATATTAGTGACAAGTTGAAATGGTAGTGGAGCGATCGGTTCCGGCATGCAAAATGGAGTCTGGCGGCCATGGAGGACCTGGTCTCAGCCACTCTCTGCACCGCTGAGAACGTGAGCTTTGAACTGTTCCAGACCCAGGGACACCCCCAGCCTATTCAGAACAGCACCTGCCAGCTGCAACCTTCTGGTCTCAAGGTCTCCCTTTATAACCGTGCAACCATTTCAGGCCCCAACCAATCCTTATTTGACAAGCACCCTTACTTCTTGTGAGCTCCAATTATAATTCTTGATAAACACCCCCCTCACACACACACACACACACACACACACATATTCTAGAGGTTTAAAGTATCCAATGGAACTCCAGAAGTCTTTACAGTTTAAAAAAAGGGGGGGTGTCCTCCCAGCTTAGAGGTCTGGTTTCCTCTTGGGATGAAATCCAGTGATGTTTCAGCCTAATTTGCATTCATTCTTAAATTTCGGACATAGGCCTGTAACAGTTCAAATATAGACACTAACCATCTTTCAAAAGGGGATAGTGGTGAAAAAGAAAAAAAAGGTGTGCTTTCTCAGCTGCCTAAATTCCACCAATTGTAAGCCCAAGCCTTAGTGTATAAGCATTTCTTCTTGTTTTATCTACTTGTTTCCGAACTGAGAAAAAGGACTCGATTCTTGCATGGATACAATTTATAGAGCTCTGGGCCAGGCACCAGACTGGATGCTAAAAATCTTTCTACAGAAGGATTATGCCAAAGAAGAGGGAGGCTGTAAACTTTTCTATCTGGACTCTTTCTGCAGAGAGCACTCTCAGAGTGTTTCTGCTGCCATCAAATCAGATGAGTTTTAATTATTTTTTCTTATAGAGAAGTAACAGTTCTTGGAGACCTAGAACTTTGCATTCTCGGCCCATTGCACACCTGTCTGTAGAAACATTCTGTAACTTCTTTTGTGTTATAAGCATCATAAAAACTACATAGAACATTTGTGTTTTTTCCCCACTCTTGAAGAGTTCTTTCAACATCACGAGACTCATTTGATTCTGAAGAGTAAATGTCATTAACGTACTACACACTTTAAAAATTCACTTCTAAAAGCCCTGCCTTTACTGTCCCTGACGGATGGAGGAAGGTCCCTCGTCAGTCTCTTGAGACATCACGGAGACTCAGGCAGCACTTCCTAAAGGAAGGGGAAGGCAATATCCTGCATCCCAGTAGTTGAGAATCAAATTAACTGTCATCGGAGCCTCCGAAAATATCACGACAGTTGCATGCTTCCTAAATGAACACTAGCATACTAGAGGCAGGCTGGCCCCTGAGCACCTTCCCAAGAGCTCGGGACAGGAGCCTTGGCACCTGCGCAAAGTGATAACGTGGGAAAAAGGCATGGGTTGGGGTAGCAGGGGGCGGGGGGGGGGGGGTGTCTTGCTTTCGGTTTTGTTTTCTTCCTATTTGAGCAGGGGAAAAATCAAAGGTTTCTCTCTGACACCAACCACTCCCTCCCCTCTAACACAGATGCAAAATAGAGGCTGGATTTCCTGTGCCCGAGCTAGCTGACTCTGTTTCAGAGGGGGATGGACTGGAGCCTAGAGGGGAAGGGCCTTCTGAGTGTGTGAGAGCTGCACTGGGGCCTGAACAGGGATGGGAGAGGGACAGTCGGGGCTGAAACCCCCCTCACATAGTCACGGAGGGAGCCTGGACTGGCTGGGGAGTGCTGGGAGGGTGTCGTGGGTGGACAGCGGAGCACAGACAGATGGTGGGCCGGCCCTGGTGAGCTTGTGCACAAGGAGAAGGGCAATGCCTGAAACACCACACCCTCTAGTCTCCTTAGACCAAGCAAGCTGCAGAGCCCTGGGCTCACCCATAGGAGGGACCCCCAAACTGACCAAGGCTGAACCTCTCTCCAGCTGTGGCAAGTGGAGATGCACAAATGGAAAAATAAAGAAATGAAATACTTCCCATACCAGCACTGTAGAAGAATTCACATGGTCCAAGTCAGGGTAATTGCTTACTAACAAAGTTGCTTTAATTTGGAAAACGTTCAAGGAAATAAATTAATGAAATAGTCTGGTCATTTGGTGAATAGATTCTACACATTCCACATATCAGAGGAGCATATACCAAGTCAGGAAGCAGAAACAGGCACATATACAAAAGGAGAAAGAGGGTTAAAAACCTTTTGTGTGCCTTTTGGAATTTCACAAATTAGAAGCCTTTTAATAGTAAAAAATAGTACAAAACTCAATTGAACACTAGAATGTTTTTTCAAGGCCATGAAAAAAATGAATTCCAAGTCTATTTTATAACCCTAAAACAATATAGTATCCCTGGCTTTTGTTCTAACATTCATCAAGCTTGCATATGAGGTTTTAGACGGTGCACTGGGCCTAATTCTTGAGAACTTACTTCCTCTGAATGGACGGGGCCTGAATATAACATGACTTCCTGAGTGAAGGAGAGCAGCAGAGAGCTGGGTTCCCCGGCGGTTAGGGGCCTGCCCGCACACATGAAGCCCTGCGCAGCTCCGGGGCCCGAGCCACTGCACTTGGGCTCCTGCTCTCCAGCTCCAGACTGCCCGTGGACAGAACTCCGCTCTCTAAAGAAAGAAAAAGATACTGTGTCAACTGCCAACAGCAAGATTCTAAAATACTTTACTTCTCTTTGGAGAAATTCTTAGGAGCAAAAGACATCAGGGGAACCCTTCAGAACCCAACTGGCAATGTTCTAGACTCCCTGGACCCTGCTGTGGTGCCGCGGGGATTCTACGTCCAGAGCCACAGACAACGTCTGCCCACTCTGAGCAGCGGGGACCAGACACACGGGGCTGCCGCTCCCAGCTGTGGGCCCCCGGGGTCCCCCAAACCATCGCGCTCCTCGTCTGGGCCTTATCCTCCCTTTCGGCCCGCTCAGACCACTGCCAGCTACACTTCGCAAACTCTCTGGCGCAGCCCTCAATCCCGTCTGCGGGTTCCTCCTTGTCAGAGGCTCCCGTGGGCACGCACCCACCTTCCAAAGCCCCTGGTGGTGTTCAGGGACCTCTGGAGTCTGTTTCACAGGCGACAAGCCAGCTCTGGGCCCTGACGTTCATGTCCAGGGCAGCACAGAGGAAGGAACCTCGCCCTCCCCCAAGACCCCGGAAGCAGCCTGGGAACCGCCTCAGCCCCGAGGGGCATGGGCCTCGCCTCTCACCTGGCTTGTTTAGTCGACACACCTCTTCCCAGGTGTAGTCAGCCAGGTTCACAGGCTGCGTCACCCAGGGGTCTGTCACCAGCTTCTCCAAGGTGGTGCGCCGCTCGGGGACAGGTTGTAGCAGCCCAGACATGAGGTTCATGAGATCTGGGGACAGAAAGGCGTGTGGCCAGAAGACCGACGGAGGACCCAGGCTGGGGGCAGGTGCAGTGCATTTCACAACTGCAGGTCCTGGGTCTGATGGGACAGGAGGTGGCTCTGGATCCCCACTTCTAACTAACACTCCGGGGGTTCTGGAATGTGGGGTCCCAGCTATGCTTCAGGAGGGGCTGTGGGAGATGTTTGTTGCCTCTGAAAGGAAAGCGTGGAGCTCGAGATCCCACCTTGCTCACCACACCAAGTGTGGCAGCTCCTAACCTGGGCCTGATCTGAGGGACTCTGGGGGTGCAGAGCTGTGGACACAGGGATCACGTGACAGGACGGAGGGGGGAGGTGGCCAGCAGCAGAGCCCCAGCTCAGTCCCCACAGGAAGGCAGCACGAGCTCTGAGAAGAGCCCCCAGCCTTGAGTCTGGATCTGGGTCCCATTTCCTTTTAGTGTCACCTCAGCCAGGGCCACTCCAAGCCTCACTGCCCAAGTGAGTATCCTGAGAGCCTAGTGAGAGAGCCTGCGGAGCAGCCCCCATAGGCAGAGCTGCAAGAGCCGTGGTACCACAGAATCCAGAGCGTTAGCAAAGCTCTACAGATCTTCTTCTAGGCTGCTCTGGACTGAACTGTGCACCCCCCTACCCAGATTCACAGTGTGATATTAGGAGGTGGGGCCTTTGGGAGGTGACGAGGGCTAGACGAGGTCATGAGAAGGGGCCCCCGCACAGCATCAGTGCTCTTATCAGGAGAGACACGAGAGGGCCGGCTCTCTCCCTCTCTCTGCCACGTGGGGACACAGGAAAAGGCAGCCGTCTGCAAGCCAGGAACAGGTGGGAACCAGGAACCGCATCTGCCAGCACCTTGATCTCGGGCTCTCAGCCTCCAGACTGAGAAATAAATGTCTGTGCTTTAAGCCCCCAGTCGGCGGTGTCCTGTCATGGAAGCCCGAGCGGGCTGAGACACAGGCTTCTAACCTAAGCAAAGAACCCAAGGCACAGACTTGATTCATGAGGACACTTACCTCCTCACTGCCTGTAACGATGAATGATTACTCTGGCACCACAGAATGTCACTATGTCACTAATGTCTGAGAGACCTCAGAACCCGTGGTCCAGCTCCCAGGAGCACCTCCAGGTATGGGCCGTGAGGGTCCCACTCCCGGCATACCGCCCGGAGGTCCTCACTGCAGACGCAAACCGCCACTCATGGCCCTGGGGGAGCCAGCTCACGGGAGCTCGAGGTGGGACAGAAACCCCCAGGTTCCACATGAGCGGCCGGGGGGCCAAGTCCATCCTCTGCCCTCCCCGACAGGTGACCTTACAGTCACTGCCACGGCCATGCTCAGAGACAGCTAGTGTGTGCGCATCCTTCAGAAGAGGGCCCTATGGTCCAAAGGGAAACTCTCCTAAAAATAAAGTTGTGATGTTTCAAAGTCATATTCAAATCGTCCTTACGTTCAGATCAAAGTCCGAGAAGAACAGATTAGAGAGAGAACTGGGCTATCGGCACGGACCCGGGTGCGCTGCTCTCGCAGACGGGAAGCCTGTGCAACGCCGGCGCCCGTCCGCCCGCCACTGCGCGAGCTCACCTTCCGACACCAGGTATGGGGGGTTTATCGCGGCCTCCAAGGCCTCCTCCAGCTCGCAGAAGGGGTTCTCCTCGAAGATCAGCGTGTACAGTGCGACGCCCATCGACCACATCTCCAGCTCTGGCCCCTTGTAACTGCAGGAAGGAGAGAAAGCACTCAGGGTGCTGGGCCGGCCCCGCACGTGAGCCTGGCACCTGCACAAGTCACCCGAGAGCGGCTTCCAGGGAGACGCGCCACACTCCTCGACCACGTCCTCAGCACCGGCACGTCCGCCCCCAGCCGGGTGCTGGCCACATGCTGCGGAGGGAGAGGAAAAGCAAAGCCCCACTCGGCAGCTGAGAGACAGTCAGGAGATGGCATGGGGGCAGAGCAGAGTGCCTCCCCGGGGGCTTCCTGGAGGAGGTGGAGAGAAGGCCCGGGAGCGCAGGCAGAGTGCCAGGTCCGCAGGAACTCGGCTCACTAGGGGCCCTGGGGAGCCACAGGCAGCTTCAGAAAGATGTGAAGGATGCTTGAGGCGAGACTGGCACGGGTGAGCATCCTTAAGGATGAGGCAAGGCAGCGGTGCATGACAGATAGAGGAGAGTGAGAAGGGCATGGACAGAGGGAGTGCAGGCAGCCGGCTGGCTGGAGGAGCAGGCTTCAGGGAGGCAGCTCCCTGGGGTGCTCTTTGTTATTGCCTGTGGTTACAAACACCCTCATCCCAGCCACCATTTCCTGGGCACTTGTGAGATGCTGGTGCTCTGCAAGGCATGTACATGGTCTAACCCTCATCCTCACAGCAAACCAGCAAAATACCTATCACCTTGGTTCCACGTAGAAGAGGTGAGGCCGCTGCTGGGCGGGCACGGGAGCCAGGCTGATGGCCCCCACATACCAGCCCCCGTGCTGCCCACTGCGGTTGGTCCCTCGGGTCTGGAGCTCGGGCGGGGGGACAGTCTGGCCCCGAGAGACTTGGGCAGCAGCGTCTTTGCAGCAGAACAGGAATGTTGACAAGGTGGCTGAGAGGAACTGGTGAGAAGAGGGCCCAGGACGGAGCCCTCTGCCTTCCAGGGAGCCACAGAGAGCCTGGGGACATCAGGAGTCGGGAAACCAGTGGGCAGTAGGGGCGGGGGGCCGGGCCCCAGGCGAGAAGAGGGGCCAGGAGGGGAGGGGCCACAAGGACAGACCTCAGGGAAGTGAGGGGATGAGACAATGCTACAGCCAGAAAATCAGATTTGGCAGTTTTTGTTTTGTGCCATTTATGTTTTGGAAAAAGAGATTTTAAGAATTTTGGAGGCTAAAGAGAAAAATCCAATAGGCTAGAAAAGGGGTCAGCAAACTTTTGCTATAAAGCGCCAAACAGCAAGTATTTCAGGCTGGGGCCACGTGGCCTCTGTCCACCAGGGCAGCACAGAAGCAGCCACAGACACTACGTGAGCCGACAGGACTGTCGTTATGAAAACAGGTGGGGGCCGGATCTGCCGCCCCTGGAGTAGAAGGACATGAAAACAAGAGCGAGGAAGCGGGGTCCCTGAGGACGGGATGTAGAACCGGGCAGTGAAGGACCCTGCGACGCTCTGGCGTCTGTCCCTCTAACCACAAGCCCTCCTGGAGAGACATGTCCTAACCACACTGCTCCAAAGTACGTGTAGGTGGTACAGGATAATACCTGTGGTCCGGATCTAACTGGATTTCATTTCATATGTGTACAGACACACTTCGTTTACATGTGGACAAGACAGAAATCCATGTATACGCAGGGGAAACACTGAGCACCGTTTCCATGCAAGCCCACGAGCACCTGAGCTACATCGGTGTCCTTTCCTCTCCCGAGTTCCCTGAGACCAGGCCCTGCCCAGGCCGGGCCCCTCCAGCTCACAGGTTTCTGGGGTGCAGAGATGTAAACGCGGCCTGCACCCCTGCTGCTCCTCTCAGCCAGCACAGGAGGCTTGGCGCACCCCGAGCTGACGCATGCTGGGCCAGTCAGTGACAGCACCTCTGGCCAGGAGTGGACCCAGCTTCAGCCTGGACCCTCTGCATTAGTACTTTTTCTGTTGCTTGATTTCTTACATGGCCAGCCCAGCAATATATTATTGGACTAGATTACTAGTTCTGTCATCAAAATAAATAAACCAACTAAAAAAAAAATCCTCTTCATTAATTTGAAGAGTCCCAAGTTTTGGGACTCTTTTTATCTTTCTCTTAACTTTTTTTTCTTTTCTTTTTTTTATTTATTTATTTATCTTTGGCTGCATTGGGTCTTCATTGCTGCACGTGGGCTTTCTCTAGTTGCATTGAGTTGGGGCTACTATTCATTGGGGTGCATGGGCTTCTCATTGCGGTGGCTTCACTTTTGCAGAGCACGGGGTCTAGGCATGTGAGCTTCAGTAGTTGTGGCTCGTGGGCTCTAGAGCACAGGTTCAGTAGTTGTGGCGCACATGCTTAGTTGTTCCGTGGCATGTGGGATCTTCCCAGACCAGGGCTTGAACCCGTGTGTCCCCTGCATTGGCAGGCATATTCCTAACCACTGCACCACCAGGGAAGCCCTCTCTTAACTTTTAATTATATGAAACTCCAAACATAAAAGTTGAGGAAATAATATACTGAATCTCTGTCTCCATCCCCCAGCTTCCCTGACCCACCTTACTTTTCCTGCCTGCCTGCCCGCTTATTTCCCAAACATACTTTATCACTCAACACCCTCGTCAAAGAGGCACAAACTGAAACCATTTTTCCCCCTAAAACCCCACCAACCGCAGGTCTGATGGCAGGTGTGACAACAGGCTGCAGCTCCCATGATACGTACGGGTTTCCCATGAGGACTTCGGGTGCGCAGTACTCAATTGTCCCACAGAAGGTATAGAACAGCTTGCCCCTCTCCAGGTAGGCAGCCGAGCCAAAGTCTATGAGCTTGATTGTAAAATCCTCAGCGATCACAATGTTCTCGTCCTTGATGTCCCGATGAATGATGCTCTTGGAGCGCAGGTATCCCACTGCTGACACCAGCTGAAATCAGGAGGCCACAGGGGACTTTTTAAAAGGCAATTCAAGTAGAACATGAATTTAAATTAAGGATTAAGAAGAAAAAAAGAAAAGAAAAAGAACAAAAGAGTTCTCTAACTCATCACAAACTGGTGACAGGAAGAACTCTGGAGGCTGCAGATAGCACACGGCTGAGCCGTGTGGAGGAAAAGCAGCTCCAGGCAGCATACTCAGTGTGGCTGGCACACATCATGCCCACAAGGCAGCAACGCAGATCTAGGATTCTTTTCTTTAATTTCATTATTTATTACTATTATTATTTTGTGATAAGGACACCTAAGACACGGTCTACCCCCTTGGCAAATTTTAAAGTATACCATGCAGCATCGTTAGCTATAGGGACCATGCCGTACAGCAGACCTCTAGGGCTTACTCATCCTGCAAACCTGAAACTTTGTATTCTTTCACTGACACCCCCATTCCTCCCTCCCCCAGATAAATATGTGAGTTTTAAGTTCTCTGTCTGTGTGCTACCAATGAAACCTCCTCAGCAGATATAGAACGACCATTTTGGGAGGAAAGACAGACAGACCACGGCAGAAGCTACAAAGACACATGGTGGGCACCTTAATGAGTGTGGGCTGGTTGCATGGGAGGTGGCCCTATAGAAGGCCTGACTCCACCACCTTTGGTTCACAGTGAGGGACAGTGTTCTGCCCAGAGTTCACATGGCAATTCAGGAGCAGAGTTGGGGACAGAAGCCAAGTCTCCAAACTCCTACTTCAAGGCTCTGGCAGCTCCTCAAAGAGCAGCACTGAGTGTCAGCCATATGTTCCCCAACATGTGTGGAAGTCTCAACCATGTGAATTTAAAGTAACTCCCCAGGAAATGGGCTTCATTCCAACAAGCCAAGTACGTTAGTCTCCTCCGTGAAAGGGTAAAGTTACTAGAATATACTGCTGTCTGCCTGCACTGCACATTTGGTGACAGAGATCAACAAAAGTAGCACCTCAGTTAAGTTTAAGTAAGATTAGTACAATTTCTGACCCCATTCATAATTTGGACACCAACTGTACCAATCAACATAGTGATTTCGGGACTTCCCTGGTGGTGCAATGGTTAAGAATCCGCCTGCCAATGCAGGGGACATGGGTTCGAGCCCTGGTCCGGGAAGATGCCACATGCCACAGAGCAACTAAGCCCGTGCGCCACAACTACTCAGCCCACATGCCACAACTCCTGAAGCCCACGCGCCTAGAGCCCATGCTCTGCAATGAGAAGCCACCGCAATGAGAAGTCCACGCACTGCAACAAAGAGCAGCCCCCGCTCGCCGCAACTAGAGGAAGCCTGCGCTCAGCAACGAAGACCCAACGCAGCCAAAAATTTTAAATAAATAAATAAATAAAAAACACAGTGATTTCACGGATGTAGTCAGTCGTTTACATCATTAGAGACAACTTTATATTTACAGATGAATATCTTGAGTCAGAAGCAATAGTTCATGGCAGACAAACTAAGCTGAATTAATTAACTTTGAATGAATGTATATTTACATACACATGCATGCAAACACATACATACCTGCACATTTATATAAAGAAGCATGCATGCGCACGTGTACACACATACGCAAGTGTGCAGACATACACGTGCGTGTCTATACTTATACATTCACATATATATATACATACACTTTTACATGTATATGTACATACATATACATACACACACGCACGTGTACATATCAGGCTCCAGTTGGGAAACAGAAAGCACACGTTAATCTGAACATGGAAGGCTTCATCAAGGTTTATTAACTACAAAGGGGTGAAGAACCTGAACGGGAGCAGCTGCTCTTCCTGCAGCCCCCCCGCAACATCCCAGCTGCTCAGGGGAGCAGTTCAGCAAGCAGACCCACAGATCCGGGGCGGAGAAGGAACACGCTAATACCTGGCGCTGTACACACATACGTTTATATGTAATAATATAGTTCTGTAGAGTTGTGAATCCATGTTTACATATAACAACACTTATGTATATAGACTTACAAAGGGGCTATAGATACTTCTTGCAGAAGTTAAAAAGTATTGAACGCTAGAATTACCTGTATCAGTAGCCCCAAATTAACAACGGTTAGGTAGCAGCCATTGGTAAGTGACTCCTCATGTTATGTCATACTGACGCTCTGTTTGCCATGAAGATTTCAGAAACAAATCTTTGGCATGAAGTAAAGTAGATGCGTAAATAACCTTCCGAAGTATCAAGGGGGGAGAGGTGACATTCGGGCAGAACGATGATGACCAAAACTTACAAGTAGGTGCCTCAGAAATTTAATTTCACAAATCCAGTAACTTCTGGGGGCTTATAGCTTTGAGGAAGAAATGTCAATTCATGGAAGCTGTCATTAGAAATCAAGTCAGCTCCAGGAAACGAAGAGCAAATCTGTGAATTGGTCACAGCCCCCTCCCAGGTATCTCTCCATCTTTTCCAGGGAGCTAGGAATCGTCTGGAATGGAACTACCACGATATTAAAACTAAAACAAGAATTGCGGTCTCCCCCTCCCCGCACTGCCACCCAACTTCTCTCTGTCATAGGACACCTTTCCACTTCCCTGGTCACGCTTCCGTTCCAAAAACTAACGAGTGGACTAACATCAGGACACAGACAGACACAAAGGAGATCAAGACAAATACTCACTGTAAAATGAGATTGCCAGAACCGCAACCTCTGTGGACTAATTAACTGGACAGCTACGTTTATTAAGCACTTCCTATGTGCAGGACTCGTGTGTGTGCTGCACAAGGGCCTTAGAGGCACTCTCTGATTTAACCCCAACAGCCTCATGGTGCTGGCACTAGAATGATCTCTACATACAAGTGAGCAATGATTTCCCATTGGTGAACAAGGATTCAGATCAAATGCACAATCTCAAAACCCAGTCTGGTAGCTTTGCTGGTCCATTTTTGAGATTGCTTCGGATATTGTAGGGATCTAAGTAAACCTGAATCATCAACCCACGTCTGCTGTCATTCCAGGATAGTACCTGGCCTCATTCTTCCTTCCCCACCTTACTCTCTCTGCTTCATCCATAGAATTCTCTTCTCAAAATACATATCCTACTCAATAAAATCCGAAAACCGAAGGCCAGATCCAGCTCACAGCGAGAACGGAGTGTGTATCACTGACCCCTGCAGCCCTGGGCCCAGGCAGCTAAGCCCACACTCGCCCCGGGTGGCTCTGGCCCGCTCTCACCTGTCGGAAGATGTAGCTCGCCAGGGGCTCATCGATGCTGGGATGGCGGTCGATGAATGCAAAGAGGTCCAGGCCGGAGCCATGCTTCTCCATCACCAGCTGAAAGAACCCTTGGTTTTCAAATACATCCAGCACCTGGAGAGACACAAGCTGGGTGTGGCCCTGCCGGGGAACCTTCAAGACAACGAACTCGAGAACGGATGTGACAACAGCTCTCTACCTTGACGATGTTGGCATGCTCCACCCTGGACAGGATGGCAATCTCTAAAGTGACTTTCCCAAGTTTGGGATCCTCAATCCAACAATCCTCCAAAACCTTCTCCTTCTGAATAAACTTCACCACCACCTGCGAGGAAAACAGAGAGGAGGTGACTGCAGCCATCCCCGCCATGCCTCTAGCAGCCCGTCGAGCCTGCTGCTCTACCTTCACCCTATCCCCACCCCGACCCCCACTGAGCCCCAGGGACGTGAAAGAAGAAACCGAACAACAACCCTCCGGCGCGAGTGCTGACTGGACCAGCCCGACCTAGAAAGTGGGCGGACGGGGGTGACGGTGGAGCCACAGGCGGAGCTGCAGAAAGACAGGTGCTCCCCAGAGCACCGCATGCCACCCCAATTTCTCAACCGAGTATTGGATGTCCTGGCTGAGAAAATGAAACAAGAGGCCTGAGAACTAGAAAAAATGAACAAAAACTGTCATTCATGTTGATCCTGAGAACTAATCAGAGAGTTCAGCAAGACAGATGGACACAAGATAAATACAGAAAAAACGGTGTTAGTCAACTAATCATAGTCAATTGGAGTGTGGAATAGAAGAAAAAGACACCGTTAGTAAAAAAAACCAACACTCTAGGTCAATGAATGACATCCCTGCTCCTCAACAAAACACCTGCTCCTAGGTGGGGGCTGGGCATGTGGTGAGCAGTGACCGCGGGCCAGGCCTGCTCTGCACTTCAGCAGGAGACCCCAAACCAGACGACAGAGAGCCCTGCCCTCACGGAGATCAGCGTCTGCCGGGAAGCAGACGATACACAAGATGCGCCACGGGTCAGGAAAAGCGAGGGCAGCTGAACCGGGAAGTGCCGGGTGGCGGGGCCGGGGAGGGCTTCCTGAGGCAGCGGCTTCTAGAGGGGCCGGGGGAAGGCACTGCAGGCAGAGGGAAGATGGGGGAAGGTTCTGCGCGTGGTGAGCAGGCGGCACGAGGGGCAGTGACGGCACACAGGGCCAAGGCAGAAGCAGGGAGACCACTTAGGAGCTTCTGCAATATCCAATCACCCCACAATAATCTGGAGAAAAAAGGTGGTGGCTTGGGTGCCAGCACATGCGTGGTGACAAGCAGACAAACTCTGAAGATGCTTCGAGGGGAGGGTCACCACGATTTAACAGGTCAGACGAGAGACGCGAGGGAAAGCAAGAAGATGAGGGTGGAAGCAAGGCTGACGGCCCGAGGATCCAGGTTACCGGGCACGGGAAGGATGATGGAGTCAGGCGGGGCCGGAGCGGTGCAGACGGCAGAGCTCGAGTTCGCGTGTTTGCAGGGAGCTGCCTGCTGCCCGTCCAGCTGCAGGTTCAGGGAGACAAGAAAGAAGGCGGCCTCCAGGGCCTCCACACACACCTAACATGAGCTTCAGGGGGAAGAATAATGGAACAAGAGAAGAGAATCCTCTTATGGTAAAGAAAGCTGTAAACATCTAGATTGAAGTCTTGCCAAGTGTCAAGCAAGAATAAAGAACACACACACACACACACAATACACACACATACACACACACACATACACACACACACACACACACAGAAATACGTCCTCGTGAACTTTCTGAATTCTGAAGATTAAAAAAAAAAACAAAAACAGAAAGGATAAAAATCAAGTTGCTGGCAGCAAAATTCACTTCAAAGTAATGGTAGATGACAACAGACACCATTGTGTGTCTAAAACGTTCTGAGAGGAAAAAGGCACATCTCCACTAAAATATGAGGGAAAAAACACACCCTAATACATGTAAGGATTCCGAGTGGAACAGCCATACATCCTTCCTAGAAAAATTAGTAACAAATATATTTCAGCAAATGAAACATGAACACAGGAAAGAGAAGAAACTGGATATAAAAACACTGGAGGTTTAACAAAAGCAGGACAAGGCTTGTACACTGAAAACTATAAGACATTGTTGAGAAGTGAACACAACATTGTTAATCAACTATACTCCAATACAAAATAAAACTTTTTTTAAAATAAAGTAAATGAAATAAAATTTAAAAAACATTGTTGAAAGAAATTAAAGATCTGAGTAAATGGACAGACATCCCATGTTTGTGGATCAGAAGAATTGATATTGTTAAGATGGAAACACCCTGCAAATTGATCTGCACTCTGTCCTGAGAACTGGACCCAAACCCTTCAAAGTATACTTTCTGATTGGCCGCTTTTACTTAATAATGTGTTGGCCTAATAACATTTAAATTGACATCCCTGTTTTCTGAAAGGCAAAATTACGCATGTGGCTTCGTTTTAAACCAAGAGAAGAACTCTGGGGCTCCTTTCTTCTTCCTTAGGTATAAAGGTCTAAAGAAACCCGCAGAGCCTTTCGGATTCCTGATCCAAACCGAGAGTGAGAAGATCTGCCCCAAATAAATTAAAGATGACAACAGAAACTGAAGAACGAGACTGCTTAGAAACACGTGACACCCAGAGCAGCACGTGTTTAAACCTCTAGAAGGTGGCCGGGTGCACTCAGACAACTCAACACTGCACAAGCTTTGATTATTAAGTAACAGCTTAAAAAACACACATTCAATCTAATAAGCTAGAAAAATAGCAAAATTAACTCGTAGAAAGTACAAGAAAAGAAATTTAAAGAAAACAAAGCAAATATTTGATTAGAAAATAGGCAATTCTTTGGCAAGTCTAGCAAAGAGAAGAGAGTGAAGACAAGGACAGCCAAGGGGACGAGACTCGCCACAGAAACCCCTGCAGACGTGACGTCACAAGTGCTGGTGACCACCGGTGTCCCCAGCTCTGCAGGCCCCACAAAACTGACAGAGAAAAAAGAAAAAACACTTACGTATGAATGTAAGTGAAAAAATCCCAAATAAAAATATTAGCAAGCCAAATTCAGCAACGCATTAAAAGAATGTTATAACACAATTGAGGAGTGAGTCTACGAATGGAAGTTGACTGTTGTTACTTATATATTAATAAAGGAAACAAAGATACAATCATCGCAATAGATGCTGAAAAGACATTTGATAGAACTCAACGCTCATTCTTTAAAAAAAAATTTAGTGAACTGAAAATAAAATGAAGTATTCTCAAACAAAAGGTATCCATCAAAAAATAAAAGGAGCCATTGGAATTGACAGAGGACCACTCCGAGGTCAGGAAGCATACCTGTTACTCCACATGGCTCTGCGGCTCCTAGCCAAGGTGACAGCAGGAAGGAAAAGAGGCGATGAGATGTAAGTAATAGAGGAAAGAGACAGGACTGCCATTGCCGGCAGAGGAAGAAAATCCAAAGGATCCACTGAAAGATCACTAAAACCAACAAGACTTTGATACAGATCCTTGAGGTACCAACCCAAGCACGGAGCTTTGGTACATTCCAGAAGTGACTAGAAGCCGCCGTGGTGAAGGGGTCCCACACTGGCCCTCCCAGGAATCGGCAGGCCGGGCCCGGGGACACCTGGGCAGTCTGCGGGGTTCGCCGGGACAGGCAGTACGGCGACCATGCCAGCTCCCCCGAATCACGAAACGCCCAGGCAACTACAAATCTAATCACAACGGGACTTGGGAGGGAGGGGCGGTGGCTCTAAGGCACATTACAGGATGAGGTGTGCGGCCGGGCAGCCGGCCCCTCAGCACGCAGACCCCAGCCCTGCAGGAGCCCAGTACCTCCTTATTGGCTTCCTGGTCCACCGCTGTCCACACGAAGCCGAAGGCCCCGCTGCCGATGGGGCTGAGCGTGCTGTACTTGCGGGAGTACGCGCCCTTGCAGGCCGCCAGCCCCTCCAGCTCCACAGCCTCGGGGGGCTCCTCAATCCAGGGTTTGCTTGCGAGCACCTGCGAACGCAAAGGCACGTCCGGGGGACCACACGCAACGCACTGAAGGAGCCGGGCAGCGGCAGGCCGAGCGGCGACAGCGGCACCCACGCCCTGTGCTGCTCCTCCCCGCTCTTCCCAGGCCCACGGGGTCCCCGGCCCGAGACCCACTCTCCACGGGGTATGCCAGGGGCCTCGACATGTCTGTCCAGACTGGCACACACCTGGACCCCACTGTGCACATGGAGACACACAGATTTGAAATCCCACATGTGGCTTGATACACAGAATGTCAGAAGACAGATCCTACACAGACCCTCTTCCCATCCCAAAGGACAGAGAGAGAGAGAGAGAGATGCTGATTGGGAGAGGCGGGCGGAAGGCAGGAGATGACTTCAGTCACCAACCTCCCCCAGGCTGCCTCCAGACAGCTCGCAGGTGGAGTGGGCGGAGCCGGGCAGGAGCAGGCGGGTCTGCTGGGCCGAGTCCAGGTGGCCGTGCAGGAGGTCCTTCACCAGCCAGCAGCAGAACAGGGTGGATGAGCCCTGGAGCTCCACCCGCTTCACTTCAAACTGCACACCTGAGGACGGAAGGGGAGACCAAACACCCCCGCTGCTGTCACCACAGCAGTGTCAAGTCCCCCAGAACGAGATAAAGCCAACAGACAGCGCCTGGGGCAGGGGCGGAGGGCACCGAGCCCGGAGAAGGGCAAAGCTGAGGCTGGCGGCCGCATCACCTCCCGCCGGCGCGGCGTCAGCAGCCCAGCATGTCTTCGGGGGCAGCCGGAGGCCAGGGGACTCAGGAGAGACCCGCCACCAGCCACCGATTCGGACGAGCCTGGAAAACCTGCCCCCAACACCCTCCACAGGAGTCTGGCTCGGGAGCCACACGTACACACACGTGCCGCCTAACTGTACACATCACCGTGCACACTGCCGTGGCACATGTGTGCGTTGACACAGCCTCCTGGGAATACAGCAAATCAAAGGTAGCTATCAGGGAGGCTTACAGGTGATTTTATTTTCTTCTTTTTGTTTATATTTTCTAATATTTCTGCAAATAACACATATTACTTATGTAACTCTTTTAAGTTTGGGAAAAAACCCTGGTAACCAACACTACGAAATCAGCAATGAGGAAACAACTGGCTGAAATATGGCACCGTTAGGAAATTAGGAAAAGAAAAAGGGACAAGTGAAGAGGTCTGACGGCCACACCCCCAGAATGGAGATTCTGAGACCAGAGCAGCCTGAACCCCAACAGCACATGGAAAACCACCACCAGCCCCTCAGGAACACCTGCCTCCTGGTGTGGCACCCGGGAGCCCACCCCCTGCTGCACCGCACGGAGGGCCTGGGCCCCCGGGCTGCCCCCTCCCCGGCACACGCACCTGTAATCCTCACTTTGAAGAGGTAAACTCTAACCTCGGTTCTTTATTTAATATAACACCTCATTCCTGCCAAAACGATTCCGGGGATGAAGCCCCATCAGAGGCCAGGATCAGGAAGCCCCCCTGACCCCGCTGCACCATGCTCTCGGGGCAGCAGGGCAACGGGGGACAGGGCCCTCCCCGCCCCCCACCTGCACGTACTCAGCTGTGAGCCGTCTCGGTGGTAACAGCTCCCCGCATAGGCGCCCTCCTGGATCTCGTGCTGCAGGTCGGCGGCCCCAAGCGGTGCAGAGCCGTCTGCTCTCACAGGCGTGGAGGTGGCCTGGAGGCTCAGCCCGGGTGCCTCTAACAGGGACGCATCCATGGGGCCGGCTCCCGACACAGGAGGGACGCGGTCCAGGCTCTCTCGGCCACCCAGGTCATAGTGTTCGGAGGACACCAAGCCAGTCTGCGATGATTCTGCTCCATCCAGCCCCAGAGAGCTCTCGCGGAACCGCCGGCCTTCACCCAGATTGAAGTAGGCGCCGGTCAGCAGTAACAGCTCCCGGCTGTCCAGGACTTCTGACCTCTGCCTGCGTAAACCACTCATGTCCACATCAGAGACCCCCAGCGAAGGGGAGCGGGTCCCCCCGAGCTCAGACGTAGCACAGGAACAGTTCGAAGAAGTTCGGTCTGTCCATTCGCTGAAAACGAGTTCCTTGAGGTTCCAGGAAAACGAATTCTCGTCAGCCTCCCGGGCCTCCACGGTACCGGGCAGGTCAGTGGCAAGGGTGTAGCAGGCCGAGGAGCTGCCGGAGCGGCCGCCGTGCGGGTCTGTGCCTCCCAGGTCACACAATGACGCAGGGGTGGAGGGCGGGGGCTGCTCTGTGGGGACCAGCTCGGCGCAAGAGACACCCCAAGGCCCCGCAAAGCTTGGTGCAGACAGCTGCTCCTTAATCAAGCACGTCCCCAGCCACGGCTCATCCAAAGAAAGCGTCGAGAGCAAGGGCTGCACCGTCCCCAAGTGGCTGGGGGCCGAGTCCGGGCTTCCCCGCTGAGTGCTCCACTCTCCCTCGAATCCAGGGCCGCGCACCGGGAGGCCCTGCCCTGCCAGCTGACCCGCAGCGTGCGGCCTGGCCTTGGTGGCATCAGCCCCGTGGTTTGAATCGCTGGTACCACTCGAGCCCCTCTGTCCCAGCTGTGTCTCCTGATATAGGCCACCCCTTCCAGCACCACTGGTCCCATCTGTACTCGGCACTGGTGTTTCAGAATCTCCATGTGAAGCACATGGTTTTGTGTCCACTGGGTCAGACCTGTTTCCTCCCAGAAGGTCCTGCCTGAGGCTCTCTGCTGTTGCCAGCCGCTCTTTCTCTAAAACAGTGCTCTGCTGGTCCTCTGGCGACGACCGACGGCCAGGGGCTGACGGGCATCCCCCTGGCATGTTTCGCTGGCCCTCGGGCAGTGACTGTTCCTGGGCTGGCGGGCTTCCCTCTGGGATATTTTGCTGGTCCTGGGGTGACGGCTGTTGGCCATGGGCTGGTGGGCTTCCTTCTGGGATGCTGTCCACCCTGTGGATTGTTATACGGATGACATAGTCACTGAGGAGCCACAGAAGAGTCAATAAAAAAGAGATCACAGGGGCTCCCCCTTGATTAGAGACCCACACCATGCATTTAACGCCATAAACTTATGACAGAAAAAAAAGACTTTTATAACTAAATTTAAAAATGAAGAACCAACTCACATATTCTCCAGATAAATCCACACTTAGCAATGATTTATCCAAGAATGCCACTGAGTGCCTAGGACCCTCTGCTCAAGGCTGTGGTCAGCAATCTCACTTTGCGGTGAGTGGGACCCCGACAGCCGTGCAGCCAGCCTCTTCCTGCCCGCAAGGTGGAGGTGTGGGAAGAAAGGAGAGGCGTTGGACACTGCACGCGGTAAACCACAACGGCTACAAACACCATCGGATCTCACAGCTCAGAGAGGGCAGGGCACGAGGGGCAGCAGGCTGGAAGTGCCATGCCCCCAGGGTCCTGAGAGCTGGAGCACAAAGCCCCCAGCGCACTCAGCACGGGCGGACCACTGAGGAAGAGGCCGCCACGGCCCACCTGGCAATCTGCGTCCAGACTCCCCTCTGCCGGCCCCGCCGCCAGCACCCACTCGGCCGGCGGTGCTGAGCGCCGGCCCCGTGTCAGCCCAAGGTCGGCCGCAGGCACCAAGGCCAACAGAAAGTGGCAGTGCCCGGCCTGGCTGGGGAGGCGTGCGGCGATCTGTAAATGTTACACCAGGGGCTCATAAAGAGGCGGGGAGAGGAAAGACATCACTTAAGGATGGGCCCCACAGAGGAGGCTGCTGTGAGTGGAGTTCTCAGGGACAGCTGAGGGGGCGAGGGCCTGCAGAGACCAGGCAAGAATGACCCGTCGCCGCTACGCCACCTCTATCTACCACCACCATCTACCCGGGCCAAGAGGCCAGCCCTGGGCCCGTCTCCGGGGAGCCACACGGCCTCTGCGGTGTCAGCAGGTGAGGCGATGAGTGAAGGAAGGAGGAAGACGGTAACTGGCCTGTGAAGGATGCAGATCAAACACTTAGAACCGCGAGACCAGAAACGTCCAGCGAAGAGGAAATGCAGGAACGGCCCATCTAGTTGAAGCTCCTCGTTGCCCACCCGCGTCCCAGAAAATCAAGCCCACGCACCGCATTGAGGTTCGCTCAGCACGTGAGCCACCGCTAAGACACACCTGCCCTGACGCGGGCCAGGCACCTGGCGCCCACACCAGCGGGTGCCCCTGGGCCCAGGCCCCACCACGCGCCCCCAGGCAGCACAGAGCCCTCCCTCCTCACCGTGTGTGTGTGTGTGCGTGCACACACGCACACACACAGCAAGGAGAGCCCGCAGTCACGCTGCTCCAGCCACCAAAAGTTAAATAGGAAAAGGCCAGGAAGTTGAAGCAGATGACAGGAGCCGTGTTCACAAACCATGGTGCCACCTGTGAGGTGGCGGTTCTGAGGCAGCGCGGCAGAGAAAGGTCTCCGAGACACACACACTGCGTGTCCAGGCACGTGCACACATTTAGGACAATGTGTACATGGCAGCCTGCCTGTGCCTGTGTAACACACACTTCCATCTAAGCACATGGGGAAAGGGGTCCTGCAAGGTCACTGACGACAGAGGTTCTCTCTGGGGGACCTGGGACAGAGTCACGGGGACTTTTACTCTTCACCATTATTCTTCTGTACTTAGAAAAACATACACATTCATGTAGTATATATTTAAAACATAATTTCAAGAAGACTAGAAAACAGCGTGTATGTGTGAGTGAATAAATCTCACACAATGGTGAACAAAAGATGCCGGAGATAAGGGAGTGCATTCGGTGAAGTTCAAGAACAGGCACCTCCGACCTGCGTCCTGACCCCAGGGCAGTGAGGGACGCCGAGTGGCGTGGGAGCAGGGCCTCCCAGGGTGAGAGGAGAAGGTCCAGAGAGGCTGGCGCATGACTATGCTATGCTTCAAAGAGACTGTTTTAAAAAGAGAAACTTACTGAAAACAAACCAAAATGCTATGCACAACAGGACTGTGGTAACTGAGCAAGTGGATGTTCTATTTCTACTTTCCTAAATTTTCCACATCGTACCTCATCTCCTCTAAATAGAATAACTTTGTTATTTAAAAATGCATAGCAAACAGATTCAAATTATTTTCAGAATGAGAAAATTACGCTGGAATCAGCTCCCTGGAACCTCCCTGAACGCCTTCTTATCCATAAACTGGGGCCTGTCTCACGGAGCCCGCAGGGACCTGGCTGGGTGACACAGAAGCACTGCCATCGCGAGGGGCAGCAGCAGGTGTCACCTCCATCATTCCCAAGGACTGAACACTTCCCCAGGGTGCCTCCCCCCTGGCCCTCGCGCACCCGCCCCTCCCCCAGAGGACTTACCCCAGAGTGGGCAGCGCCGGGAGGGAGAAGGCTAGGTGGCCCCCGGCGTCCACAGGAACCTGGGCCCTGGGTGAGGCAGCCTGGCTCTCCACTGGCTTTGGGGTCTCGGTGTTCACCCTTAGATCTGGCAGCAACAGCAAAAAAAAAAAAAAAAAAAAAAAGAGTGTTTTCCATTCACTGGCTCATCCTGCTGAAATCCACCTCCTCGGCCTGTGTGACTCGTGAGCAGGGGGCAAGGGGGCCTAACCTGACCTCAGACACACCGCCAGCCCCACGTCCACAGCAGGTCTCGGATCTGACCACCCCTCACTGCCCCACGGGCACCAGGTCCAGGCCCATAGCCTCCCTGGGCTCTCCCTGCTCCGCCCTGGGCCCCGCACCTACCGACCCCGGAGTCGAACCTGCCCCTCATCTGCCGACAGCCCCCGAGGGCTCTGCTCTGAGGCCGGGTAAAAACCAAAGGCCTGGCAGCCGGGCCCTGCTTCCCTCCCCAGGGCCTTGGGGCCTGGCCCTCTGGCCACCTCACCACGCCCGGCGCTGCTCACTTTCCCAGAAGGCCGCCCCTGCCTCATTCCGGCTCACAGACCCCAAGACGGCACACCCTCCCCTGCTGTGCCTTTCCTTTGAGCGCTGGTCACCTCCTACGGCTCGTGTGCCACCTGCCTCCGCCTGCCTCTGCCTACACCAGGGCCCGGGACATCACAGGTTACTGGGGTCAGAGGAGCGAGACTGTCCTTGCCACACAGCAGCCTGCATGGGGGAGGCTCTTAGAAAGTTTACTCCCGGCCCCTGGCTGACAGGCGCAGGCAGGCTGGCACCACAAACAAGAGCACGCGTCCCCACGCACCCAGAAACACGCCCACGAGTGCATCCTGGAGACAATGACGGGGACAGAGTTTCTATGACCCCACCCCCCATTTTCTACAAAGAAGATGAACTACACACACACACACAAACACACACACACACACACCAGGAAGAATTTGGAAATCTGAAAAAAGAGGAAAGGGAATGCATCAGTGCTACAGAAAAAAACTTGAAAAAAAGGAGTCTTTGCAGACACAAAAACCCGGGTACAATGAAGGAAACCCCATGTTAAGAAAAGTGGTCACAGACTTCCCTGGCGGCACGGGGGTTAAGAATCTGCCTGCCAGTGCAGGTTCGATCTCTGGCCCGGGAAGATCCCACATGCCGTGAAGCCACTAAGCCCATGTGCCACAACTCCTGAGCCTGCGCTCTAGAGCCCGTGAGCCACAACTACTGAAGCCCGCACGCCTAGAGCCCATGCTCCGCAACAAGAGAAGCCACCGCAATGAGAAGCCCGCGCACCACAACGAAGAGTAGCCCCCGCCCGCCGCAACTAGAGAAAGCCTGCGCGCAGCAACGAAGACCCAACACAGTCAAAAATAAATAAATAGATAGATAAAAGAAAAGTGGTCGAAGAGAGTCAGTAGCCTAACAAAGCATCTTTTAAAACCTGGACACCGTCTGACAATAAAGGTCCACGTCCCAGTTGGATGCCACGCAGCCGCGTCCCCCTCGGTGGCCACATGAAACCCACTCACACGTCTACTCAAACACCACGTCCTCCCATGGACGCGCCCGCACGTGACAACGCCCCACGGGTGCGGAGCGGGGACGGCCCCTGAGGCAGGGCCGGGGCAGCTCCTCCTTGAACCTGCTTGGGGAAGGCGGGCGCCCCAGAGGCTGTTGGTCCCCTGCTTCCCGGAGCTCCAAAGCCAGAGCGGGAGCCGCGCGCCGCCCTCTCACACACAGCGCCTGCAACATCACGTGGGGGGGGCTTGGGCCACTTGTTGGAATCATATTAAATGTTGAAAGTACTAGAAATAAACAAATCCCGCCAGGACTGTTTACTCAGGGATTCATCTGATATGCTGCATCAATCCGGTCTTCAGCCACTTACATAAAGCTACATCACTCACACAAGACCGCCAACTAGTGGCCGGTGTTGCGGACGCAGGCATGCAGTGACTCACCTGGGGACCTCTCGCGCTAACACATCTGTGAGACCCGCACACAAGTGTCCCATCCCCTGGGAACACGGAAGGCCCACAAGAGACAGAGAAAAACATCAAACCCACACAAACAGGGTCCCCATGACGGCCATCCCATCACCCACGGAGGCCAGGGGCGGGGACTGGGTGGCCACAGGTGCACCTGGGAGGAGGCGGCGAGCTCTCACCCTCGGCTGTGTGCTGGGCATCCCTAGTGGTCTCCCCAGGCCCACTGTGGCTGCCAGCGTCCAGGCAGTTGGCCACGTCTGGCAGCAGAAAGGAACTGTCACAGGCAAGGTCCATGTAGTGGTAGAAACCAGGAATCAGGAAAGTGATGTTCTAGAAAACAAAAGGACATTTCAGAACCTGGCGAGAATCCTCACTGACCCACTGAACCATCCCTCCGTCCCGTCTGGGCAGAGAATGAAGACAACGCCAGCAAGTCTCTGGACAAGGTTAGGAAAGACCCTGGTCAAACTCCTTCTGGCAGACCCGAAGCCCTGGACGCTCAACATGGAAATCAAAACTTGCTTCCCTTTCTCTTAGCACACCCTGACGAGACCGCGTCCACACACTCCCTGGAAGGACCTGGCGCCCCCAATGTTCCTGTGGGGAGCCCTTGTCCAAGAGTTATTCTAACTGCGTTTTCATTAACTTCAATTGAACTAAGTTTGACTTAATTTAACTAAAATTTATTTTACTTGCTTCTTAGTATTTCTATTAAAGAACAGAAAGGGACCTGTTTTGGGAGCCTCAAAAGAAGTTAAAGCTCTGGCTGGCTGGACGGGGTGCAGGGTTGGCTCCAGAAAGAGTGACAAGAGGGGACGGCTGCCTGTGGGGAACAAGGTGCTCAGTGGAAGGCTGTGGGGAACGCCGGGCCTGCACCCACGTCTAGGAGCCAGTCCAGCCAGGTGCAGGGCCTGTGGCCAGGGGCAGGGGTGTCATTCAGGTGTCAAGAGCGACACATCACGCAGCAGCCTCTCCTTCCTCCATGAGCCACCCCCCAGTCGAGTGGGGGCCCGCGCCCCCTCCTCAGAAGCCCTGGAGGACTGCTGAGGCCAGCCAAGGAAAGCCGCTCCGAGGAAGCCTGAGATGCTCGCCTGCCCTCTGAGCCCAGCCCAATCCAAGGAAAAAGGTTCTAGAAACACCTTCCTCCCACCCTGACTCACAACGGACCCCAAGATGGTCAGAGGAGGTGTGGACAAGCCCCAGCCCGTGGGTGTGGAGCGAATCCGCACAGCTGTGACACACACCCTCATCCAATAACTCAGACCCGATCTTGCTTGGGACAGGCTTTGGAGTGAGAGAGCCCCTTCCCTCTCCTGGGGGGGCACATGGCACCCAAAGGCTTTGGGGGTAGCCCAGGCGGGGTCATCAAGTATTCCCTGTGGGGTCCAGATAAATGGGCGCAGGTGGGGGAACAGGGCCGTGAGCAGAGGCCTCCCTCTCTGGGCCCGAGTTCCCGCGGGGAGAGCTGGTGAGCTGGGCTCGAGGATGCAGAAGCACAGGCCTAGGACAGGCCAAGACTGGCTTCCCCAAGGCGGGGCGGGGGAGAAGCACCTTGCCCAGGAGCTCATCCTTTCCATAACCAAACAGCATCAGAGCAAAGCTGTGGTTGATGCCGTAGATGGTCCCGTCCGGCAGGAGGGTGATGAGCCCACTGATGGTGGAAAACACCCAGATGGAGGCCGAGTAGCCCCAGTCA
The DNA here is from genome assembly GCF_005190385.1 of Monodon monoceros. NCBI lineage: Eukaryota > Metazoa > Chordata > Mammalia > Artiodactyla > Monodontidae > Monodon > Monodon monoceros. The sequence continues at coordinate 711,550 of NW_021703772.1, read as the reverse complement.
GGGGCCGCCTCGCCGTCTGCTGCCTCCTCGCTGCCGGGTTCAGAGTTCAGCTTTAAGCTCAGAGGGAAGGCGGTGCCATCCTTGGCTCTTCCAACAGACCTCTGAATCCTGAGATTCTGAAAGAAAGACACACCACCGAGCTGACCACAGCACCTCCCATGGCCCGAGCCTTGAGCCTTTGCTGCTTTAGATGTACATCCACCCACGCCCATTGGCGGTGCCCCCCAAACACCTAACTCTCCACACTGCTCTTCCTTCCACTATCTCCCCGCACCACCCCTCTCTGCCCCAGGGAACGCAGAGCCCTGACTGGGAGCTGCGGCCAGGCCGGGGGCCCCGAGCGCAGAGCACACAGGGTCCATCAAGCAAGGCGCCAGCCCTGCGGGAGCAACACCAGCAAGTTCCTCCCTGCTGTCCACCCTGGACCACTGGTGCCCCCCAGCGCCCACCTCTGTAGGCGGCCTCAGCCCCTCAGCCCCGCCCTCTGTCCTCCAGCCTGGGGGGCAGTGGCTTCCCGTAGTTGCTGACCTCTGGGCGGCTTGCCCACCCCCCCACCCTCCGCCTCCTTAGCTCCTCTGTCACCCACGCAACCAAGTCCTCGCATCACGTTTCTCTGCTCAAATACTCGGGCGTATCCGGTCTCCCAAGCCAATCTTGACGGTGCAGCCTCTAACCAGAGGCTTTCTGAGTCAGCTCCCTTCCTGGTCCCAAGACGGCAAGCTGGCCCAGGCCTCATGTCTACCCCTCACTCCATACCGCCTGCCCCCTTCTCAGGGTCCACCCGCAAGACACAAGACCTGCAGAGGCCCGAGGCCTGAATGGCGGGGAGCTCCCACTGCATCAGCACAGCACCCTGACCAGGGGCAGAACTCAAGACCCCAGGCTCCCCGTGGTAAGGGTGCAGGCCAGACCCCAGGCCCCAGGGAGCCCTGAGGAAAGAGGGGGCAGGGTGTCTGTCTCCACTTGCTGCTGGGGGTGTCAGGCGGCTCCAGTGTGGGGCTGCTGGGAGGGCGCTTGCCGTCCTGGCACACACCTCTTGTGGCCACGTGCCTGGGGTGGGCAGACGTTTGCTTACGTTCAGTTAAGCATAAGAGGCTGCCAAATAGTCCCCGAAAGTGGTCGCACCAACTGATGCTCCAGAGCTTTGGGGTCCAAGCGGTCCCACTGCTTTAGAACAGAATAAAGGACGTAAAGAGAATAAGGTACGGGGGAGAGGTTTCCAATTGAGCTGGAAAGCCTAAAAATAGCAAAGCACCACCTCAGAGGGCTCAGCTCTTAGCCTAAGGCCAGTGGGACAGCCAGGGAGTGCCTACAGGTGTCCCGAAAGAATCTGCTATTTCTTGCAGCAGCAGAGCCGACTTCAGCCCCAAATCGACCATCCGGCTGACCCTGCCGGTCACTGGGATGTGACATCAGGTGAATTCCCAGCAACGTGATTGCTTGTGTGAGGGCTGCGTGCTAGTTGGTAAACGGAGCACCTGGAACTGGGAGGACCCAGACGAAAAGAGAACCTTCAGCCTCAAAGCTCCACTGCCCCCAAAGCTGCCGACTGACCCGCCTCTATCTGACCTGCAGTCCTGCCTTGGGGGGAGACCTGCCACCTGCCAATTCCCCCTGCTCCTCTCAGCCCCCAGACCTCTCAATAAAGAGACCCCAGCAGGAGCTCCAGGGAGAGGGCCAAGGGGCAGGAGCAGTCAGTCAGGGAGCCACGGAGGCTCTGAGCCTGCGTCAAGACTGCAGAGCCCAGACACCTCTAAATGGAACCCGTCCCGTCGTGTCCATGCACGGGCCACTCCTACTCTCGGGAAGCCCGGCCTCCATCTGCAGGCCAGGGGTTTGGGTCTAAGAACTTGATGCTCATCAGATAGAGACTCCAGCGGCCACGGGGCCCCAGCCACGGCCAGGCAGCGCAGGTGGTCGGGGGTCCTACCTTGGGGATGTGCTCGCCAGGTGGAGGGAGCTGCACAGAAGGGATAAGGTCTGTGATGCGCTGCCCGACCACTTCCTCCCCAGATGTGAATCCATGCAGGTGGGCAAAGAGACCATCACAGGACGTCACGGTTCCCTTGGAGGAAAAGCCAGCATTTTAAACCCTGTAATCAAAGTTTCTTGCGCGTCAGCTTTAAACCTCACCGAACTTCTGTGTCTTCAAGTTGAAGGCAAGGCTATCGGTGCTACCTCTCCCCCACAACCCGACCCCCACAAAGCGCAGCGGCACAAAGAACGCCGTCTTCCTCCTTCTGCCGGGCGGACCGAAACACGCATCTCTCCAGGCACCCGCAGAAGCCCATACTGCAACCACACCCACGCTCGCCTCTGAGGGCCGTCTGCACCTCAGCCACCACTCGACAGATGTACGTGTTATCGCTTTATTGAAGTGTTGAAACAATCCTGTGAGTGTCAGGATTATATCCCAATTTTACAGGTGAGGGAACGGGGCCACAGGGAGACTGGGTTCCACACAGGTTGTCAGGGGGCTACCGGGGGCCAACCCCCCAGAACCCCATGTCCTCTTTCTGCCCGAAGGCCCCGGTGGGGAGGCGACACGCAGCTGAGAAACAGACTCACGTTGCTCTGGAAAGCCACCCAGGCCGAGACCCTCTCCACGGGCTCCAGCACGACCACGCAGCAGAGGCTGTGCTCCTGCTTCACCCTCTGCATCCACACGGACACCGGGATCTGCTCCCCACTGCGGCTCACGACGTCCACCTGGGGGCAGAGGGGCTCAGACCCGGCCAGAACCTGGCACGTGGGCGTTCCTGGCCGCTGCTCACCTGCCTCACGTTTTGGAAATAAACTAAAGTACAAACAAGGCTTCTGACACCTAACCTTACAGTCTCTGAGTGAATGAATGATCTATCGAAGAGTAGGTTTTTTCCATCCTCAGCCTCATGGTAACAAAGCAGGGGAAAGAGCGGTGTCTATAATTTCTTAAAGAACAGACACCAATACATGCTGAACGTCTGAATTTTCTTCTAGGTAGTCATCTCGTGGACGGGTAATTTTCTGGATGTAGTTGGTCCTATCTAACTTGTTTTGGTGCCTGAGGCTCAGGGCTCAGCATCTAACATGCAGATCAGCCCATCAATGTCCAGCTTGGACACACACAGGAAGGCTCAAAGCTCCAGGGAAACCCTGCAGCCATGCCAGCCCCTCCAAGACCACCAAACAAGCAGGGCGTGGAGATGTGGATGGGAGACAACAGAACCGTGCGACTCCTCGGGAACTTGGTGTGGGCCCTGCAGGCTTGCAAGGCAGTCAAGGCTCCTCCCGACGCAGGAGTACCGGGGACGCGCCAGGCCAGCAGCAGTACCGTCTCTGTTCCCACACGGCCTCCCCCCGCCGCCCCAGGTGCTCCCCATGCCAAGGTTGAGGGCAGGACGGCGCCGGCAGTGACCACCGGCAGTCGAGAGGCCCACACTCACCACCGTGCCGAACACGACAGCAGCGTGGCCGTCGGCCTCCACGTGCTCCTCACTGAGGGCCCGCGCCACATCGGAATCCGGCTTCAGGAAGAACTGTGTGAGCTTCTGGCCAATCAGGTCGTGGCTGCTGTACCCCAGGAGCCGGCAGGCTCTGTCGCTGGCCACCAGGATCTGAGGTCGCAGAGAGGAGGGCACCCGCGTCACCAGCAGCTCCTCTGGCTCCCGGACAGCCGAGGGGAAGGCAGCGAGGAGGTGGTGCGGGGACAGCCCAGTGACCTGTCCTTCCCGCCACGTCCCGCGGCCGTCGAGCTCCCAGCAGAGCCGCCCCGGGTCATCCGGCGTCTCAACCGCATGGAAACAAGAATGACCACCGGCCAGTGCAGCAACGGCACTGAGACTGAAACGACCCACCCTTCACCCGCCGAGATGCACACACCACGTCGTGAAGACCAGGCCGGAGAGACGGGGATGCACGCCCCACGGCCTGCCCGCCTGACAGTCTCAGTTCTTTGCACACAAACGTGCATGATGCAAATGCATTTAATTCAAACACTGAATATCCAGGCCTATTTTAGTTGAGCCAGTGCTTGAGCAAAAGCATGAATAGGTAACGTGCTGCTTCCCTTTCCTTGAATCTCTGCCTTGATGAGAGGATTCAATGTTTCAACTGATTAACACGGAGGTAGGTTTCCAAAGTCCTCTCTCTTTTGCTACTATGTAGGTAGAACCAGCCCCTTTTCTCATTGCACCCAAAACACTCAAGTGCCTCTGTTTGAGGTTATAGGTTGAAGGCACAGACCCCAAACTCACGGCTGGGTCGCAAACCGAAGCACATACCTCTGTGGTCTTGGCGTCCACGGTGAACACGGCCTTGCTGGGGTTGCACACAGGGGCCGGGAGTGGAGGTGTGGACCACCCTGAGGACAAGCCCTGCAGCAGGGAGCAACAGGACGTGCTGCCCAGGGACCCTGCCAGGTCCGCCTGCACAGGCGCAGCCAGCCAGTGCGATTTGCTTGTGCAAATATTTTGGGCAGCCAATGACGACAGACAGTAGGAGCTCCATCTGTCTTCTGGAAAGCAAAGGAAGGGACACTTTAAACCTTGTGTGGCTGAAACACACAAAACACACAGTCCCCACCTCTAGCTCCTGCAAAAGGGTCCAAGGATGAAATTGACCTGCAGGGTTGTGCATCTGAACGTTCCCCAGGGGCCACCTAGACAACCACCACACAGAAGCACAAAGGACCTCAACACTGTGCAAACAACCCTCTGAAGTCCCTTCCCACCCGCCCCTCCCAGGGGCATGCTCCCATGTCCATCGGTCCAAGACCCACAGTCCCTCTGGCTGCTACCCCTCACCCGTCCCTGTGGAGTCTCCCAGACCCCAGAGCTCCCTGCTGTCTCACCACCCGTGCTGGGTCTCCCTCCTCCTTCACCCACAGGCTCACTCCCCACCGCAGCTCCAGAAAGTCAGTTCTCGGCAACATCGCCAGCGGCTCCCAAGTCCCAGCGGTCAACTCCCAGGCCTCGCCCCCCTCTCCCCACGCCTCAGCAGTGCTGGGCCGGGAGGGCCGCTCCCCTCCTCCCAAACTGCCTGCCCTCAGCAGGGCACACTCTGCCCTCCACCTTCTCACCTCTCAACACTGCAGGACCCCAGGCTCAGCCTCAGAACCTCCAACCATCCCTGGTGGCTTTATATACACTTCACATAGACGTGTGCTGATGGCCCTTGGGCTCCAGCTGCCAGCTCCCCCCTTTCCCAGCTCAGTGAATATCAACTCCATCCTTCCAGCAGCTCAGAAAGCAAACAAGCGAACAGGACTCTTTCCTGCTCTCCGCTCTGGGCCCTCAGAGAGGACGCCTGGCTTTCCCAGTCAGCGGGCCCACCCTGACCATCCTTTGAGGCTAGAAACCACACGGTCATCTGTCCCGGGCCTCCTCTTCCCAGGCAGCCAGTGCCAAGCTCAATCCAAACACCTTCGGGCCTCAGGACAAGCACTGAGGCGCCAGCTCTGCCTCTTCCTCCCACCCCTCCCCAGCCAGCGCCCCCGGCTGGAGCCCTCACTCCCGGGGCACCTGCCCGCCTCACAGACCAGCGAGGCCACCGCCACAGCATCTACCTCCTGAGCACAGCTGGCCCCTCCAGATCCTCCTGCCCTCTCCCGGAGACCAGATGCCCCGCTTACCCTGCAGCCCTTTCCCCCAGCTCCAGCTACCTCCCCGTCGTCCTAACAGGCTTCCCCGCGGTCCGGGCCTCCCACCCCCAACAAGCACCTGCCGATGCCCAGGTACACCCTCCGACGATAAGCCACCGAGGCAGAGCAGCGCCTTCCTCCTGGCTGGGTCTGGGCCCCGCAGGCACCAGCTGATGCAGAGAAATAAGGAAGGGGGGGCAGTGGCACCTCCCACTTCTCGGCCAACCCCGGGCACTGCTGCCCGCAAGCCCGTCTAACCTGCCTGCATCCGGGAGGAAAGCAGGAGCCTGGGCACGGTCGGCCAGCATGCGCCAAACCCAGTGAATAAAACTGTGTCTGGCTCGCGCAGCCCACCCGGCCCAGCCCGGCCGTCTCACACACCCCGGAGCGAGAAACCCCGACCCTGGACCACAGGCCAATTCCAACCGCCGCCTGAAAAGGAGTTTCCTGCACAAGAATCACAGCAGAACAAACGTGGCAGGAGAGGGTCCTGCCGGCATCGCCTGAAACGAAGGCCTTTTCTCTGCAGGAGCAGAGCCCCTGAGTGGAGCCAAGCGTGGCCCCCACCTTCATACGCAAGGCGGACGCCACTGGCGATAAGAAGGGCTGCTTACCGGACAGCGCCATCCTGCTCTGGCAGAGCTTCGACAGCCCGTTCCTTCTGCTCGGCTGTCTGTGGGCCAAGGACCAGGACTTGCTGGGCTCGGAGGCGGTCTGCGCGGCAGGGCTCTCTGGCGGCGCTGCCAGGGAGAGGCTCTCGCCCTGGCCCCGGCGGTCCTCTTCTGAGGCCATGGAGCCGCTGTCCTCCATCGGGAGCTGGTGGGCCAGCGGGACCATCGTCCACCGGAAAATGAAGTGAACGGATCAGCGTCTGCAAGGCAAGAACAAAGGCAGCTTAGCCAACTAATTCTTCACAAGGCTGAGCTCAGCTCAGCCCCAAAAGACTCACAGGCGCCCAAGAGCCATCCTGGGTCAGAGCCTACGAAGCAAGGATAGTCGGACGGAGAGAAGTGCATAGGAAGGGATGAGAAAGAGAGAAGGAAAGGGGGGAAAACCAGAACAGAGCGGGAAGGAGCCGTGAAGGACACTTTGCACTACAGTACAGATCCACCGCCAGGAGGCCCAGGCCAGGGGCCTTGATGAAGGAGGAGGCCAGGGCCAGGGCGACGTGCCCCTAGAGCCTACACCCCACTTCTGGATTACCTTCTGGGCATGCGGAACCCAGAGCTCCCGGCCAGAGGGCCTGGAGCCCACTCTCCAGACCTGCACCGGCCTCTTCCCCTCATCAGTCCTCCCATATTACAGCACCCACCGACCCAAGGACAGGCCGAGGAGCAGCCCTGCTCCAACGATAAGAAGGCAGAGGGAGACCAAGCTTCAACAGCAGGCCTCCCAACACAGGATGGACCTGGCAGCTGTCCCTTCCCATGCCACCACATTACAGCAAAGAAACCTAAGGAAGCCCAACCCACGCATCCCACCCTGGCTTCAAAGTCATCATAAAGATTCGTCAGGGTAGGAGGGCAGTGCCTTTCACAGTGAACAGTTTGTGGGCTGATCTATCATTTTGCATACACTGACAGCAATGTGGGGTCTCTGGTACGCTCATGCCCCAGGTCCCTCAGATGTTAACATTAGGGCCTGGCAATGCCCACCTGGGCTGCGCGCTGACCTCGGTGGTATGGGGGGCCCCCTAGACAGAGGGAAAACTGGAGGTCCCACTAAGACCTGTGTGGAAGGATCATGACATCAAAACACGCCACAGAGCTACATAAACAAAGGTCATTGCAGGTAGAGGAACAAAAATAGCCAATAGAACAAAGTCAATTTCAGAAACAGACCGAAGGGACACTGGCACACAGTGAAGAGCAGTAGGACACCGCCAGCGTGTTCCCCAGCTCGGCGAAGCCCTGGACAGGCACCTGACCTTCCGGTGCCAGTTTCCTCATGTGTAAAATGTGATTAACAATAATCCACACCTCATAATACTCTTGTGAGGATTCAGAGACCTAAGTTGGGGCTGGCATACTGTAAGTGCTTAATAACTGTGATCTGCTAGTTTTAAATGGAATTAGAATAATTAGTTTGGGGCAAAATTGCATCCCTATGACTTTCCATGTGCAAAAATTAGTTCCAGATGAATTAAAGAACAAAAGACAAAAGTTCTAGAAAAAAAATAAGACTAAGAATATAGTGGACTGGATAACTCTTTGTGGCCCTTGCATTTTAGAACAACTAGGTCTCACCAAGAATATGGTTGCCATGGCATCTGTGAGCTACCTGAAAGTAGGAGAAACTTCCAAAAGGTAAAAACAATACACATGAGATGAAACCAGAACTGGGAGAGTGAGTCACCTCAAGAGACAAGATAGTTACCCTTAGACTCCTGAAAGAAGCCAGGGACCCTTGAAGCGGGGCAGTGTGGCCCTAATTCAGTAGCACCCCCAAGATCCTGGCAAAAGCAATCCTCTCAGAAACAAAGCATCCTAAAGAAAGGCCTGAGATTTTCCAAAGATTAAGATTAACCAAATATGCTCTCTTTCAATTAAACAGATAAGAAAACAAAATACCATGAGTGAAAGTCTGCAGAAAAATCAAACAACAAAGTCATTTACACAAGAAGACTAAATGGTCGAAATAACTGCAAATGTGTTTAAAAATATAAAAGATGGAGTCTTTTGCTCACTAAAGTGAGCAAACAAGAGTTTCTCAAAATAACTAGGAAGATATTGAAAGAATCAAACCAGCTTTTCAGAAATTAATTTTTTTTTTTTTTTTTTTTGCGGTACGCAGGCCTCTCACTGTTGTGGCCTCTCCCGTCGCGGAGCACAGGCTCCGGACGCGCAGGCCCAGCAGCCATGGCTCACGGGCCCAGCCGCTCCACGGCATGTGGGATCTTCCCGGACCGGGGCAGGAACCCGTGTCCCCTGCATCGGCAGGCGGACTCCCAACCACTGCGCCACCAGGGAAGCCCAGAAATTTTTTTTTTTTTAAACCAGTAGAGCTTAAGTTCAGTAGAACTGGAAGGTTGTAGGAAACAGAGATTTTGCTCTTAAAGGTTGTGCACAGACTCTCACACACTCTGAAATCCAGCACAGAGGCAGTGGTTTCAAAGGAGCCTGGGTCAACCCACTTGTTGATCTTAGAGAGCCTCCTGGAAAGGCAGGGGCAGCTGCGGCTCACCCTGGGGACTGGGACACTGGCTGCAGCCATTTCTGTGATTGTGTTCCACAGTGCTGACACCAGGGCTGGTGGGTACAATTTTGGAATCCTCCCTCTAGCCTAGTAGCACCAGGTGCTCTGTCCATCCCACCAGTGTGCTCACAGCCACTTCACGTGGCTGGGCCTCACAAGCAGCTGGGCTGGGGCCCAGTTCCACACAGCAGCACACCCACAGCAGCGGGCCCCACCACAAAAGAAGGGCGCACGCAGCCCACACAGGGAGCACCCCTGAAGCAGCTGGCTCTGGTGGCCAGAGGGGAGTGTGCTGCTGAGTCCCACAGGACACCTCTCACATAAGGCCACTTCTCCAAGGCTGGGAGACATAAACAACCTACCTAAAACAAAGAAATAAAGATTAGCAAAATGAAGAGACAGAGGAATATATTCCAAATGAAAAACCTCAGAGAAAGGACTAAATGGATATGAGTAATCCACCTGATAAAAGACTCCAAGGTAATGATCATAAAGATGCCCACAGGATTCAGGAGGAGAATGGATGAGCACAGTGAGAGGTTCAACAAAGAGTTAGAAAATATACAGAAGAACCAATCAGAACTAAAGAATACAATAAATGAAAAAATACACTAGAAGGAATCAACAGTAGATTAGATGACAGAGGAACAGATCAGTGATCTGGAAGACAGAGTAGTAGAAATCACCCAAGCTGAACAGAAAAAATAAAAAAGAATTAATAAAAATGAGAATAGTTTCAGGGACCTCTGGAACAACTACAAGCATACTAACATTCAAATTAGAGGGGTTCCAGAAAGAGAAGGGAGAGAGAAAGGGCAGAGAACTTATTTGAAAAAATAATAGCAGAAAAATTCTTCAACCTGGGGAAGGAAACAGACATCCAGGTCCAGGAAGCATAGAAAGCCCCAAAAAAGATGAACACAAAGAGGTACACACTGTAATTAAAAGACACACTGTAATTAAAATGTCAAAAGTTAAAGATAAATAGAAAATCTTAAAAGCAGCAAGAGAAAAACCATTGGTTACATACAAAGGAATTCCCAGAAGACCATCAGGTGACTTTTCAGCAGAAATTCTGCAGGCCAGAAGGGAGCAGCACCATATATTCAAAGTGATGAAAGGAAAAAACCTACAACCGAGAATACTCTACTTGGCAAGGCTAACATTCAGATTTGAAGGAGAGATAAGGAGTTTTACAGACAAGCAAAAGCTAAGCAAGTTCAGCACCACTAAACCAGCCTTACAGAAATGTTACAGGGACTTCCCTAAACAGAAGAGAAAAGGTCACAACTAGACATTTTTAAACTGTGAAAGAAAAAAAATCCCAGTGGTAAAGGCAAACATAGAAAAGGCAGTGGATCAACCACTTATAAAGCTAGTAGAAAGGTTGAAAGACAGAAGTAGTAAAATCACCTATACCTATAAGTAGTTAAGGGATACACAAAATAAAAGATGTGAAATATGACATCAGTAACATAAAATGTGGTATGGGGAGGGAATAAAATGTAGGGCTTTTAGAATGCACTTGAACTTAAGCAACTATCAACTTAAAATAATCACATATACATATAGGTTGTTATATATGAATCTCATGACAATCACAAACAAAACACCCTATAATACATAAACAGAAAGAAAGAAATTGAAACGTAACACTAAAGATAGTCACAAAAATCACAAGGTGAGAGAGCAAGAGAAGAGAAAAGAAACAGAGAAGCACTACAAAAACAATCAGAAAACAATTAACAAAATGGCAATAAGTACATACCTATGAATAATTATTTTAAATGTAAATGGACCAAATGCTCCAATCAAAACACATAAAGTGGCTGAATGAATGAAAAAACAAGATCCATATATATGCTGCCTACAAGAGACTCACTCCAGATCTAAAGACACTCACAGACAGAAGTGAAGGAGCAAGAAAAAGGTATTTCATGCAAATGGAAATAAAAGAAAGCTAGGGTAGAAATACTTATATCAGATAAGATAAACTTTAAAACAAAGACTGTAACAAGAGGCAAAGAAGGGCATTACAAAATGATAAAGTGACTCAATCCAACAGGAGAATATAACACTTGTAAATATATATACACCCAACCTAGGAGTACCTAAATACATAAAGCAAATATTAACAGACATAAAGGGAGATAAATAGGCGGTAACATAATAACAGCAGAGGACTTTAACACCCCCAGTCACATCAATGGACAGATCATCCAGACAGAAAATCAGTAAGGAAACTCTGGCCTTAAATGACACATTAGATCAGACTGACTTAATAGACATATGGAGAACACTTCATCCAAAAACAGCACAATACGCATTCTTTTCAAGTGCACATGGAACATTCTCCAGGATAGATCACATGAAAGGCCACAAACAACCTCAGTAAATTTAAGAAGACTGAAATCATATCAAGCATCTTTTCTGACCACAACATCATGAAATGAAAAATTAATTACAAGAAAAAAAATGGAAAAACACAAACATGTGGAGGCTAAACAGCCTACTTAACAACCAATGGATCAATAAAGGAATCAAAGAGGAAATGAAAGGAAAAAAAAAAAACCTCAAGACAAATGAAAACAGAAACACAATGAGCCAAAATCTATGGGACACAGCAAAAGCAGTTCCAAGAGGGAAGATTATAGTAATTCACGTTTACCTCAACAAACAAGAAAAATCTTAAATAAACAATCTAACATTACACCTAAAGGAAACAGAATAAGAAGAACAAAGCCCAAAGTTAGTAGAAGGAAAGAAATAATAAAGATCAGAGTGGAAACAGAGATAAAAAATTAACAAGATCAATGAAACTAAGAGCTGGTTCTTTCAAAAGATTAAACAAAACTTATAAACCTTTAGCCACATTCATCAAGGAAAAAAAAAAGAGAGGGTACAGATAAATAAACTCAGAAATGAAACAGGAGTTACAACTGACACCACAGAAATACAAAGGGACCATAAGAGATTACTATAAAAAATTATACACCAACAAATTGGACAATCTAGAAGAAAGGGATAAATTCCTAGAAACATACAATGTTCCAAGTGACTGAATCAGGAAGAAATAGAAATCTGTACAGACTGATTACTGGTAGTGAAACTGCATCAGTAATCAGAACACTCCCAACAAACAAAACACCAGGACCAGATGGCTTCACAGGTGAATTCTACCAAGAAGAGTCAATACCTATCTTCTTCAAACTACTCCAAAAAATTGAAAAGCAAGAATCACTCCCAAATTCATTCTACAAGGCCAGCATTACCCTGATACCAAAACCAGACAAAGACACTACAAAAACAACCACAGGCCAATATCCCTGACAAACACAGATGCAAAAATCCTCAACAAAATACCAGCAAACTGAATTCAACAATACATTGAAAGGATCATACACCATGAGCAGGTGAGATTTATCCCAGAGATGCAAGGGTGGTTCAGTACCTGCAGATCAATCAACATGATACACATTAACAAGACAAAAGATAAAAATCCTACAATCATCTTAATAGATGCAGAAAAAACATCTGACAAAATCCAATTTCCATTTATGACAAAAAATTTTAACAAAGTGGGTATACTGGGAATATACCTCAACATAATAAAGGTCATATATGACAAAACCACACCTAATGTCATACTCAATGGTGAAAAGTTGAAAGCTTTTCATCTAAGATTGGGAAGAAGACAAGGATGCCTACTCTCACCACTTTTATTCAACATAGTATTAGAAGTCCAAGCCTAAGCAATCAGACAAGAAAAAGAAACAAAAAGTATTCAAACTGGAACGGAAGAATTAAAATTGTCACTATTTGCAGATGACATGACACTATATATTAAAAACCTTAAAGATCCCACCAAAAAACTATTAAAACTAACAAGTGAATTCAGTAAGGTTACAGGATACAAAATTATATAGACATACATATATATATATATATATATATACACACATATGATCGAATATTACTCAGTCAAAAAGAGAATGAAATCTTGCCATTTGCAACAACATGGAAGGATCTAGATGTTATTACGCTAAGCAAAATAAGTCAGAGAAAGACAAATACCATATGATTTCACTTATATGTGGCTCTAAAAAACAAAAAACAAAACAAATGTAGAAACAAAACAGAAAGACTCATAAGTACAGAGAAAAAACCTGGTGGCGGCCAGAAGGGAGGTAGCTGGGGGGATTAGTGAAATAGATGAGGGAGATTAAGAGGTACAAACTCCCAGTTATACAATAAGTAAGTCACAGGGATGTAATGTAGGGAATATAGTCAACAGTATTGTAATAATTTTGTATGATGACAGATGGTTACTAAACTTATTGTGGAGATCATTTCCTAAAGTATATAAATGTCAAACCACTATGTTGTACACCTGAAACCAATACTGTATGCCAACTATATTTCAATTTTAAAAAAGGAAAAGAAAAAGAAAAATGGGCAATAGATAGAAACAAGAATTTCACAAGAGAAAATCCTATAAACCTATGATAAGAAGCTTAACTTTACTAGCATAATCATGACAATTTTACACCTACTAAATCAGCAAAAATTAAGAACCTAAAAATTTTAATACCAAATGTTGATAAAGATGTGGATCAATGGGAAGGCTAACAAATTAATATAATCTCTTTAGAAAACAATTTAAGTCAAACATTCTCCTCTGACAGTACTTTCCACTCTTAGATTTATATTCTATAGATATTCTTACACATAGGTAGCAAGTCACACTCAAGAACGTTCAGGGCTGTATGGTTCATAACGGCAAAAGAAAAAAGAAAAGAAAAAACCTAAACATTTAGCAATTAGAAAATAGATTTAAAATTCTGGTATATTCATGCTATGAATTATAGCAGTGAAAACAAATTCTATACACACAAGGATAACTGTTAGCAATGTAAGTGAAAAAAACCAAGTTATGAAAGACTATCGGCAATAGGATTCCCTTTCTATCATACCCCCCTCATCTAAATATATTGTTTAGGGGTACACAGTTACGTGACAAACCCAAACTTCAGGCAGGAGATGTCCTATGAGGGTCCAGCAGCAAGCTGCAATGAGGGAGGGCACAATGGCACAGGGTCTCCCAGTTCCTAATTTGGGTGGTGAGTTTAAACACGTTCATTTTACTGTTTTGATTTGTGACTAATATTGCAAATGAATCAACTAGTATATACTGGAAAATTGAGATGTTTTACATGTGCATGTTTATATCCTGCACAGGACCCTAAAAAGCAATAGCTGGCTATGAACCAAATGGTGAGTAGGAAGCAAGAAAGAAGCGAAATAATAAACTTATTAGAATGTGTTGCTCTCCTTCAAGTAGCAACATTTAAATGTCACAGGTTGATATTCCCTTCTTTAAGCATCTCAATGCACTAATTATTCTGCAATAACTAACAACAACATGATCATATTTCAGTTTTCCACTTCTATAACCAGCCTATAGACAAAGCCCAGAAGACTTGATTACGACTTCAGACTACACAGTAAGTGCTATAAAACTTTACTTTGTAAAAGAAAGTAATAAAACTCTTCAGAATACATTGTAAATATTACAAAAGTTTACTTTGTATAATAAAACTGACAAGAAACAGGGAGAGGAAGGAAGGAAATGTGGAGAGAGGAGGAGGGAACAAAATGTTTTGTCCTTCCTGGGGCGAAGTAAATAGTGTCTAAAGTTGATAAATTAAGAAGTGGACACAGAAAAGACAATCCGTTTTCCCTTGGTGCCTCCTGTGCTGTTCGCAGTCTGCCGAGCTAGTTCAGCATTGCACAGCACATTCAGGCCACAGCCCCAGGCTGGCCCCTGAGAGCACAGACCCTAGCTTCACACAGCCTTAGATCTCTTCCTTTTTTACAAGTTCAGTTTTGACTCAGGCCTAATCCAGGACTAGGTTTTTAGAATAGGTGTTGTTTTTTTGCTGTGTGTGTGTGTTTCCTTTTTTTGGGGGGGGGAGGATATTATTTTGTTTTGTTTTGTAGCCACTCTGAGCAGAAGATGTGGGAAGCTGGACCCAGAGAGCACCTGATGGTGCTTCAGAGCAATCCTACTCCCGTTGCTGGTTTTGATTCCAGAAGGTGTAAGTGACACTTCCCACCCCCCACCAAACAGAAGAGGTTTGCAGGGAGCTTCTGGAATAGTACTCCTTGCTCTTATGGGTGAACTTCTGGAGGCCACCGACTTTCTCCCACTAGAACAAACGCTAGGAAGCAAATAGCTCCAAATGCTCCCACCACTGCTATACAACCGAGAGCAGAACCAGCCTCAGGATGAAGCTAACACGGTGGCAAGCAGAGCTGAAAATGGCAAGATGTCATTTTGAACCACTGGATGAACCTACCACAAAACATGCCTTTCTCTGGACTTTAGGCTTGGGGGCCAATAACTTCACTCACCGTCAGACCCGTTTTGAGACTATCTCTCTGTTTCTTGCATCAAGGAATCCTACAGAGTATCCAGGATGATGGCTGCTGTGAGGGAGGGTGTAAGCAAAGGGCACCTCTCAGACCTGAAAGGTCCTCAAAGGCATCCTGGAGGAGGCACCAGCAGGGCTGAGCCCAGCAAGGTAGAGTAAAGAAGCCTCCCAGGCAGAACCACAGTAAGTGAACGATTCCCACAGAGCCCTTGGGGAGGAGTTCAGCGCACAGGAGAGTCGGTGGAGATGGGCCTGGAGAAGCTGGTTGGGATTCCCAGGGCCTCCTATGCCGGCCCAAGCAGTATGGATCTTATTTAGAGGTCTATGCTTGTAAGTAACCTGACCAGTGGGGGAGGAGGGGGGAGTTACAGTCAGGCAAAAAATTATGAGGTCTTAACTTAAAGCAACACCAGAAAGACGGAGAGGGGAAGCCACAAGAGAAATTAGACATAGAATTGATATAGGATTACTGGGCGAGATGTGGAAGGTAAGGGGATAAAAGTCATCAAAACCGCATCCCAAGGCCACGGCCCTTGTCTAGAAAAAGAAACACTGGTGAGGAGGTTAAAGATAAAGCCCAGGTGTGTAGTGGGGACGTCAGGAAGCATGGACATGGCGCTACAGCCCATGGCTCCCCCCACAAACGTCTACTGAGAAGCTCCTACGTGCCGGGCACCGTGAGCCGAGAGCGAGACGCGGTCTGCCTCCTCCTGGCCCCCTTCCAGTAGGGGGACAAGGCACACACAGTCGCTCTAGGGTCGAGGACGGAGCGCCAGGTGGGTCCAGGCCGAGGCCAAGACCCCGAGGCGCGCAGAGAGACGGGCGCGGCCGCGGCCGGGGGCAAACGGCCGCAGGGCGGCAAGCGGACCACCACCCGGCCGCGCCGCACGGAGGGCACGCGGGCGGCGCGGGGTCGCGGTCCGGCTCCCCCTGTGCTGGTAGCTCACCTGAGGCCGCAGAGAGTCACGCGCCGACCTCCCAACACCCGCCGGGAGGGAGCCCATCCGCGCCTCTAGCCCCACCGACCAATGGCAGAGCGACCGATGCCGACTGACAGTACTCACGGGCCAACCGCTAGCGCCTGTGGGCGGGGACGCAGCAAGCCCGGGAGGAGACGCCCGCGCTAACGGTTGCTAGGGACGCACCGGAGTCTGTCTAAGGCGCCTCGGAGGAGCCAAAAGAGACAGGGCCTCCACCAGCACGGTCCGCGGACGCCGTTTTCTCTGGTCTCAGGAAGGGTGAGCAGCGCGGAGCTCGCCCCTCGGAGACCTCGACCTGAAGGCGGGGAGCGCAGGGCTGCTCCCTCACGGCCCACGATGCCCGCGGAGCCGGGGGCCAACGGGGGCTGCGGCGCCCTCAGTGGCCGGGTCGGCGTCCCGGGCCCCGAGCGGCTCTCCCGGCACTTCGGGCGGACCCGGTAGCGGACAGGCCCCGGGCCCGAAACGAGCGCGGGCTCCCTACGCTAAGCGTTGACTGGAAGTGGCCCCTTCACACGGGCTCAGTCCGTGCGGCGACGCCGGAACAATGTCGGCACATTGTGCAGACGCAGACGCTGAGGCCCGGAGGGGCCGGGGATGCGCTCGATTGGCCCGCACTTTGCAGCCCCACGCAGGGACCCGCCCCGCCGTGTCTGGCTACCAGCCCACGAGCCCAGAGCGGCTCCCAGACTCTTCTCCGCTCTCCTGCAGGCTCGGCTCCGTGCGTGCGGCCCCGACTATCCCTGCCCTCAACCCGCTCCTCGCCTTCAAAGCCTCCCGTGCGCTAATTACCTGTCCGCCGGGTGTTGTGGCTGGCGGCGCGGGGGCTGAGGGCGGGCTCGGCCTCGCGGAAGGACTACAACTCCCATGAGGCTCTGGGGCCGCGCAAGCGTATGTGATTCCATTGGCTGGGAAAGCTCTGAGCTGGGAACCCTCATTGGCTGAGGGGCCTGAGGCGATAGATACCGGAAAGGGGAAGAGTAGCCAACATGGCGGCGGAGCGCGGCGCGGGACAGCAACAGTCGCAGGAGATGATGGAGGGTGAGCGGCCCCGCGGGGTGGCGACCGAAGGGCCCAGCGGGTGGGGGGCGGCGACCCGTACCGGCCTTGCCCGGGAGAAACGGGGCGGCCCGCCTGCGGCCGCGGCTCGGACCCCGCCGCGCGCACCCCCTGACATCTGCCAGCCGGCAGGGCGGGGGTGGCCCTGGACCCGGGACCCCGTGCTGAGGCGGTAGCGGCCGGGAAGGCGCGGGCGGCCCGGGAGATGCCAAACCTAGGGTCGGGGCCAGCGGCGGGGCGACCCGGGCGCGTGGGTGGGGACTGAGGGCGCGGTGGTCCCACAGCCCTGGCGTCCGCCAGCTGGTGGGAGCCTCGCACCGAGTTCCTCAGCCAGCCTCGCGAGTCCCCAGTCCCGGGGCAGCTGACGAGGAAGCAAGGCGCGGGGCTCCCTGGGACTCGCCCGAGTCGGGTCATTGGTGAACGTGGCGGGGGTGGAGAAGGGTCCTCCCGAAAGTGAATGGGTCGTGGGGAAGGGGTGACCAGGAGCCAAGAGCTGAGTTACAAAATCGACGGTTTCCTGTTTTCAAAGCGATCATAGTTCCAAAAAGACTAAATCAAACTCTTCCGCTTTGTTGAAAAAAAGTATATGCATGTTACGTGTGCATATAGTTACATACACACGCTTACCGCAATCGGAGAGCCAGTCCTGTCTTCGAGTGCTCCTGTACTGTTCGATCCGCTGGCCTCATGAGCGCTCCGGAAGAGCAGCCACAGTCTCCAGTGTCAAGTGCTAGGGAAGCGGGGGAGGCGAAAGAAGAGCAGGCATGTTTGTGAGTGATGGCTGCGCAACCAAAGCCAGCTCTGAGCTGAATCGTGCAAGACAACTATAAATCAGCCGGGTTGGAGATGGGCTGAGGTCGTTTCAGGTGAAGGAAGCCACACGAAGGCAGGGGGGTGTGAAGGAATGTGACCTTTGGAGGAGAGTTAAGCCAAGAGTGGCGCAGTCGTACCGAACGAGGGAGAGTGCCGGTGAGGCTGGCAGGGAAGGTCGTGGAGGGCCTTGGTGGGGGGGAGAAGCACATGAAGGGTCTTGGACTTTCAGACCATTAGGTCTTTTTACGCAGGGAAACGCCTCTTCTTATCCCCCTTCTTCCCACCCTCCCACCTATTCCCACTTCCTCTTTAGCTGTTTCTGTGTCTTGGTAAATGGCAAGTAGGAAACCCAGGCAATTCCTTCTCTCCGGCTCCCACCCATCCAATGAATCAACAAGCTCTGCTGCCCCTGCTTCCTTAATATCTCCAAATCTTTGATACCTCTCCCATGCCCACTGCTGATACCTTGAGCCAATCCATAGTCCCCGGTGCCACATAGTCACCTTATGTGCTGATCTGCTGTCCCATGCCCCTGTTTCACTTTGGCTGCCCTTCATTAGCTAAGCCCCTCCCACCCTGGGCTCCGCTGCACCAGACCATTGCCCAGTAGAACTTGCTGTCCCTTAGCCTTGACCACCTGTGCCTGGTAACAACTGATTTATTACATGTCTGCGTACGTGTCATGCACATGTTTTTGTGCCTGACAGCAACTCTGAGGTGCAGGTACTATACTAGCTCCTTCTACAGGTGAGGAGACTGAGGCTTAGAAAAGAAAATCACATGCCAAAGCTGCGTCTGTAGAGACAGGATGCAAACTCAGGAAGAGTCAATGGCATTCCAGAAATTTTTGGAGTCAAAGATCAGATTTGGATTTTAGAATAAGATCAGATTCTCTAGCAATGGAGAATAGATTAAACAGCCAGACAAGCCACCGAGAGACCAGTTAGGAGGCCAGGCAGGAGCCGAGGCCACAGGTAATGAGTAGCTGATCCAAGGCAGTTGCCAGGGCAGGGAAGAAGGAATGGGTTTGGAGGTTTTAGAGGTGGATTTCATCAGGACTTATCCAGCAGTCCTTTCCTGGGTGCTGCTTTGCTAAGCCCAGCAGGAGATACAAAGGTGAAGTAGCTGCCTTCCCCTCAAAGAGCATACCCCTTTGTAAATAAGCTGTAGTGGGAGAAAAGAGAATGCTTTCAGTGTGGTTGATGATTCCAAGTAATCCATTAGTGCTCCAGGTCTTCCACAGATTTCCAAAAGAGGTTGCAAAAAAAGTTAGGAAAAAGGGAAATTATTTGACAGTCTTGCCAAAGAATTTTTACCAGTCTGCCACATTTAATCACTGCCTGATTTGCTAATTCAAAAAATATTTATTTACCAGCCTTTCAAAACTGCGCTGGTGTCACGGTGCCCTGACATTCAGCATCAGTGACTTCGTGGGGCATTTAGCACTACTGGCTGTCTTCTCCTTTTTCTAGAGCTCCCCGCTGCCCACAGTCTGATTTGAGTTAGTCTTGATTTCTTTCAGAACGTGGGCCTGTGAACTGGGCTGGTTTTCTTGGCCAAATGGATAGTGGAGCATGGATGAAGGTATGTGGCGGGAGGGTCACATGGTCCCCTCTACGTGGACATCCAGGCCAAAAGGGAGCCAGACAGGAGGTGCTTCTCTGTGTGTTACCGCTAGGGCGTTTAATCACAAACCACCCAGGCCTTCCAGAACACCTGGTAATTCTTCACGAGTTCCTTGAGGGCAGGAATAGTATGTCACTCACCTTTGTACCCCTGTGGCCTCCCTGCTGTGCCCCATTCCCATCTGCCACAGTTCCCCCCTCCACTGGATGCCTCAGGTGGTACCCGGGACATCCATGGAAAACACTCAAATGTTTGTTGAACTGAGTTCAACAAACATTTTTGATTGAAGTCTTTTTGACTTCCAACTGGATGTCAATCTGTTATATGTTCCTCAAAGGGCCCCCTAACATGGGTGTGAGTTCTTATGGATGTGTGTGGGTTCAGTTGACAGGCGGGTGGAATCGGAAGAGTCGGGCGATGAAGGAGGGAAGAAGCAGAGCAGCGGAATGGTGGCCGAGCTCAGTGCGCACAGCCTGAAGGATGGAGAGGAGCGGGGGGAAGAGGACCCAGAAGGTACCAGGCCGAGTTAAGAACCTTAAACTCATTAAGCGGGAGGAGGATGGGGCTCTGTGGCATGCGATGGGCCCCCGGGTGGCGCCCGGGTGTTTGGCTGACTCTGGAGGCCCTCGGTGGGTGGCCAGGGGCGGTGGGAGTAGGCGCTGGGAGTAGGGCGCCCTCTGAGGTGCTCCCTGAGCCAGCTACACACTTACGGCACTTGCAGGCAGGATGAACTTTTTCCTAATTCCATTGAAGGCAAATACTAATGATATTGATACTAATGTGTCATCTGAAACAGAACCAGAAGATTGTTTTATTAACCACCTGTGCAGAAAGTGCGATTTGAAATAAACAGTTCGGCTAACGAGCGTGCTCTCTTTTCCTACTGTGAACATAAACTGATTCTCTCTTAGTCATTTCTGAGTTCTCTCCACCAAACTTCTAGGCCTGAGGATCAACTTCTAAGTCGGTTTAGTGATTAACAACAACGAAATGAATTTAGAGGTGAGAAAGTAAGTGCTCCGCCTGTGATGGTGGGTTTTCACCCTCCCGAACTATGAGCTGAGCCTTTTTTGTTTGTTTTCTTTGCTTGCTTAGAAAATCAGTTTACATTCAGAGGAGTGAGAGAAACCATAGAAACAGACATAAAGATGTCCAAGATATATTATTAGGTGAAAAGAGCAAATTCTTTACAAATGGGATGCGTGTTAAAATCCTATCTTTATTTTTAAAATGATAATAATAGAATAATAGTATGTAGTTTTACTTAAGAGAGAAAACACGTCAAACTGTTTTTGGCCCGGGGGGGCCGGGGGGCAGTCTTTCTAAACAGCAGGTTTGAGAGGGTCTTGTACCTTCTGCATTTTCTAGATTTATACACAGTGTATGGGTATTTAAAGTTTTAATAGTCATGCATTACCGTTATGGTAATTAAAACAAAACGAATTTTTAAAATAACATCATGCTCTGTGCCAGTGAAGATGGTTGGTAACTATGGCAACCTAATTTTAAGGCAAAAGGAGATTACCACAAAAGTACCAGTCACATTACTTTGGAACTTCAGAGTCGATATTCTGGAAGTGATGTGGGTGGAATACGTACACGGGAGTGATGGGTGAAAGCTCTCGTTGCTGACTCAGTCACAGGAAGGCCAAGCGGTGGGAGTGTCACCTGCCCTCACATCTGAATGCCTGACATGTTGACAGAGCCCTGTCATGGGCTCTCCCCTGGCTCGTGAGCACAGGCTCACTGTGACTCGCCCAAGGGTACATGGCTACAAAGTGGAGCCCCTGGACTGGACCCCGACTTGTCTAGATCTGGTGTTCTTTCTTCCAGGCTACTAGCTGGTTAGAAGTTCTCTAGGAAGGTGCATTTTTATAGGTCCTTAGAGAAACCAGGACTTGCTCCTACCTGTACTTACTTAGATCTTAAGTTCAAGTAAAACAAATTCAAACGTGACAACTGGTACCATTCACTTATTTTCTATAAGTTGTTTTAAAACTTAAAACATACAGGATAGGTTTGGAAAGATGGCTGGTAACTTTGTTTCAAAGGTTAAGCTGCCATTTTGAGCACTGCCCTGTGCTGGATGTATTACAAACAGAACCCTTTAAGCCTTGTGACCATGTGTCCTGGACACCCTGCCTTTGTTGTCGCGCGCGTCTTTCGTTGCAGCTTCCTGAATTCAGGCCGTTGGCTGTGCTGTCTTTTGTAGGGGGATCGTTTGGGCATATCTCTTGGTTTTGCCCAGCTCCTTTTATTTAATTTTTGGGTTGGTTGACATCTTGTAAAGCTATGGCTGAACTAGAGTAAATGACATGTTTTTTTGTTTGTTTTTTTGCGGTAAGCGGGCCTCTCACTGTTGTGGCCTCTCCTGTTGTGGAGCACAGGCTCCGGACGTGCAGGCTCAACGGCCATGGCTCACGGGCCCAGCCGCTCCGCGGCATGTGGGATCCTCCCGGACCAGGGCACGAACCCGTGTCCCCTGCATCGGCAGGCGGACTCTCAACCACTGCGCCACCAGGGAAGCCCGACATGTTTTTTTAACTAGCCATTGTCGGTGGTTATGGAAAAGGCGGCGCGGTGAATTCAGCCAGTGTGGCGCCAGGACGTCTTTGTCAGGCTGGGCCTGCATCGGGCGTGCCTCTCCGAGGCCTCCAGTCCAGCCTGCGAGCTGCCCCGTGCTGGGGGGCGCTGGGGGCATGAGGCTGGGGCTGTGAGCCTGCTCAGCCGCAGGAGCATATGCAGTGTTGCCATCGGGGAGAGGCAGCTGAAGGAAGCAGGCTGAACGGTAGTGGTGACCAGCGGTCCCTGGGGGCACAGGCCAGATAGCAGTCACCGTGGAGGAGCCACTGCCACCGAGGAGGAGCCTCTCCAAGGCAGGTGGCCCAGTTTCTTCAACAACAAATTGCAAGAACAAACGGGGACTTTATAGAAATGCCCTCTAGTTACAGTGTGTGGCCTCATTCAGATCCTAATGCGTGCAGGCTGGGGAGAGCATTTAACCCTTTTAGACGATGTGCTGCAGTAGGCCCAGAGCCCAGCGCGGGAGCGGTAGCCGCCCTCCTCAGGCCCCCGGACGGGAGGCCTGCTCTCCAGGGTGGACTGGCTCCTCGTCCTGCCCGGCAAGAGGGGCATGGAAATTGCTCAGCGAGGCTCTTCAATCTTGTCTGTTGAGCTGAGCGTTTTGTTTCGCTCTTTGCAGACAGACGTGTTTGTAGATGCTGGGCCACTTTCCAAAGCAGTAGAAGGCACATCCTAGAACATCTGATGTGCCCACGGCGTGATCTATATTCAAATGACCTGCTTTCTTGTCACAGACAAGAAGGGAAAGACCAGGAGGCAGGCTGCCACCAGCTACGCAGCTTCGGGCATCACCAGGAGGTGGCGGTGGGCAGCTTCCTGGCCCCTGGCTGGGGTCACTTGAGGCTTGGTCACCGTTCCCCCTCCCCCGGCTTTTCTGACAACAGCGTCAGACAGCATTTCCCTTCCTGGGAAGTTGTGCGGCACAGATGGAAGTTTGGAGGCGTTTGCTGAGTTCAGGAAACTGAGGATCTTGAAGGGTGACCATTGTCAGACAGATGTTAGCTCTGCTGCGTCATCCATGCCCTCTGGGTGTTGCCTGCTGGTTTCTCCTCTGCTTTCGAGTTGGCTCTGTGCCCCAGGCAGCCCGACCCAGCTCTGCGCGGACGCCGGGTCTGCGCCCTCCTGGAGACGGGGGTCTCTGAATGGGCTTTTCTTCTTCTTGTTGTTTCAGAAGGACAAGAGCTGCCTGTGGATATGGAAACCATTAACCTGGACAGAAATGCAGAGGTAATGCTGCCTGCTCAACCCAACCTCGGGGGGCACGGTGACAGAGCGCTCTGACCGTCAGGGTATCTTTTACGAGCGTGCCAGCTTAGCGAGTGATTTCCCTGGAAGGAGTTGTCTGAGCCTGTCTCCGTCGGCTCAGAGACCCTGTGTTCTTACTGTTTTTAATACCAGTGATGGACCTGCCATTTCTGTTTAACCAAATGAAACGCCTTTGGCTCAGATTATATGGGTCAGGTGATTACATTGTATGTGGTGGGGTCCTGCCATCCCCAGCCTCTGAGAAGCACCGCACATTAATGACCTGGGAGGGGTGGAGCCAGCCGCTGTGTCTAGGCGGCCCGTGGGGCCTCCCCTGAGCCCACAGCCGGCCGTCGGTGGGGACACGGGACTCAAAGCATGGGCTTGTGCTCTGTGCTAAGGGGGCAAAGGGGTGAGAGTAGGTTTCGCATCCCACCCGCTTGGAGGGTCAGTTTTACATCAAGCCGCTACCCGTGGTAGCTGAACCGAGGAGCGTTTTGCAGCTCGCCTCTGAGTCCCCGCCCCCTGTCTGCGCAGACTCCGTATAGCGCTTCTCCCATTCTCCCCTCACCCTCGCGTCCACCCACTGCCCGGCCTCCTCGTGGCTTCGATTCCCGGAAGCATGTCTTCAGGCGCTTGCCTGCAGCTGAGCGAGGTCTTGTCTTGTTTCAGGACGTTGATTTGAATCATTACCGCATTGGAAAAATCCAAGGCTTCGAGGTGCTGAAGAAAGTGAAGGTGAGGAACTCCGTCCTTGCAGGGGAGGTGACACTCCAGAGTCTGTCCCGCCCGAAGGACATAGATAAACCCAGAACAGAGTCAGTTCTGTGCAAGTGACAGTCCTTGCAAAGGTGCCAGGCCGCACCAGGAGCTGCCGTCGGGCACCTTTCCTCCTGAGCCTGGCAGGGTTGCTAGGGCAGACGGCAGGCTGGGTGGTTCGCCCCAGGTTCAAGCGGTGGCTCGGGCATGTGGCCGCCTGCAGTGCCTCAGGTCGAAGCCCGCCTGCAGCCACACACACCCCAGCCTGTGCAGTCCTTAACTCGCTTCAGTCCAATCTGTTTTTCAGAATTGAGCCGCTGAGAGTTCCCTCTGCTGGGACACAGCACCCCCGCTGCCCGCTGCCTCCCTCACTAAGTAGGTCTGCTCGGTATGGGGCTTGCCTCCAGCCTCCCTTGGGTGTCTGCCCATCCTTTCCAAGGTCAGCAGCTTTCTAGAAAACGGGAAGGAAAACCACATCCTCCCACCCGGAAGACCTGTCCTGTAACAGCGGGCACTTTCTCCTGGCCTCCCTGTTGCCTACGTCAGCTGCCCTCTTTCTGTCCCCTAGACTCTCTGCCTCCGTCAAAATTTAATTAAGTGCATTGAGAATCTAGAGGAGCTACAGAGTCTTCGAGAGCTGGATCTTTACGACAACCAAATCAAGAAGATTGAGAACCTGGAGGGACTGACAGAGCTGGAGTGAGTCGTGAGACCCAGGGAGACAACGGAGGGGCCCGTCCAGCCTCCCCAGAACCAGCCCTGGGCCCCAGCTCTCAGACCCAGGGAGGCCACTTCTGCCCCAGGGTCCTGCCCTGCACCTGGCTCCAGGGGTGCGTTGGCTTGCCCACAGTCCCAGCCTGCAAATTAAACCTGTGGAGCCTTTTGGCTGGTCTCTTCAGGGAGGACATGGTCTCTGCCCTCAACACCATCCTGTGAGCCCAGAGGCATCGGGAACCTGTAGGCTGCCTCCCAGCTCTCCCGGGCCTTCTTGGGCAGCCACAGATTCTGCGCCTGCCCCTGGGTGAGGCACGGTCCCCCAGGTCGGGATGCTGCCTCTAAGTTAATTACATTCTGAGTTCTGTGTGACCTACGCTCGTTAAAAAATAAATGTTTTGCCTGTTCCCAGGATTCTAGATATTTCTTTTAATCTACTGAGAAACATTGAAGGAATTGATAAGTTGACACGACTGAAAAAGCTCTTCTTGGTCAACAATAAAATCAATAAAATCGAGAACATGAGCAGCTTACGTCAACTGCAGATGCTGGAGCTGGGGTCCAACCGCATCCGGGTAGGTGCGAGCGTGGCGGCTGCGTGGCCTGGACGGTGTGGGTGCAGGGTGTGCGGTCGGCTGTATGTTTCATAAGAAAAGGTGCTGACTGGAGGTCAGTATTAATAAGAGTGTGTGCCCAGGTGCAGCGGTCTAGCCTTTCTTCTGCACGTAGAGTTCACTTGCTCCCCGTTCAAACCATGACATAATTCTTACCAAACCATTCCATTAGGTTCTGCCCGAGGTGAGCTGATCAGCCCCAAACACTTTGCTTTTGAATGTACTGCAGAGTGAAAGTGTCCCAAGGCAGCAGAGGGCTGGCTTGCTGGTGCCTCGCCCCACACCAGGGCCGTAGGAAGGAGCACGCAGCCTGGTACTCGGCTGGCCTGTCCTCCCCTGCTGAGCGGCTGGGGGCAGGGATTTCGGAGCACTTCTTCCCCTCCCTCCGTGTCGCAAGTGACCCTCTGTCCAACTTTTGGAAGCTCGTAGCACACGGTCATCCCAGGTTGGCCCTCATGAGCTGGACAGGATGCAAAGCAAAGAGAGTGGTTCTGGCAAAGGGCCTCTCATGACGATGGTGGTGATACGGCTGAAAATAGCAAAGCAGCACACTTAAAACTAGACAGTGGCCCAGATGTCAGCATTTTATCGAGTATTTCTCTATGGAATCTTCCAAGAGAAAGGTGGCTCGTCACAAATTGATGCAGGCCATAGCAGTTAAGGATGCCTTCCCTCTGGATCCTCATCCTCGTAGACTGCCCCCAGCCACATCTCGCTGTGAAGGGCCAGACAAGATGCTCGGTCTGCACTCGCTTGAGGCCCCACTGTGTTCCCGTGCACATAGTCTGGTCATTTAGTGCTGAAGAAGCCAGTAGCTAACCTGTTCTGGGAGAGCAGTGAACTCAGAGGAGGCGGCGGCCTGAGGCCTGGTCAGTGGGCGTTGATTAAACCGGCTGCTACCCGAGGCGCTGCGGGAGATCCATCTCCAGCTGAATGGCGGAGCACCGGCATGGAGCAAGGAGAAGCAAGGAAGCAGGTGGCAGAAACAGGAAGAGGGGCAGAGAGTCAGGGAATGGGGGCACCTGCTCTAGGAATCCCGTAGGGCATCCCAAGGCCAGAGCTCCCAGCTTCTGTCTCTTGTGGAATGCATTTTAACAAATCCTACATAGAGTCACGTAATAATGTGGCAACTCGGAATTTTAGGACTGGAGGGACCTGAGAAGTCCCGAGAGCTCCAGGGCTCTGTGGAAACTCGAGGTCCGGGAGTGAGCCCAAGTAAGGGGGGGCCTTGACGCCTCGCTCCCACCCCCACCTTTTCTGTGTTCTCATGTTGCGCTTTCACGTGAGGTTGCATGGGAAATTTTCCAGAGTGGAGAAGCACCTGCCCGACGCCCCGGGAGGCTCTCTCTCCTTGCCCAGAGATCTTTCTCTTCCCCGGGTAGCTAAGCGCTGCCCTGTCCTGATTTTCACAGGCAATTGAAAATATTGACACGTTAACCAGCCTGGAGAGTTTGTTTTTGGGGAAAAACAAGATCACTAAGCTTCAGAACCTGGACGCACTCACCAACCTGACAGTCCTCAGCATGCAGGTACTGACCGCCCTACCCCCCCGCCCCTGCCGCCCCCGTCCTGCAGGCCCAGGGCCCGGGCTTTGATGGGCTCTCTGTTTCACTGGCAGGGAGCGACTGAGACATTATACTTCACTGACCTTAGTCGTGCGTGACGCATGCTGGACCACAGTTTCATTCTCTAAGCATCACGCTCCTTTTCCTAGTAAAATTTCGAGCTGGTTTTTAGCCAGAGGGTCTCTTCAGAAGGTGGAGCTCTTTCCAAAACCTACAGTGCTGGGCTCCACGGTGGGAGCGGCCCTCCCGCGTCCATGCGGAGGGCATGCGGCCTGGCTCGGGGGTTGGGAAGCACGTGGCTGCGCCTCAGCTCCTGTTCCTTTTTGTCAGAAGCAGGCAAGTGGCACCAGGCCCTTGAGGCAGGATGTGGCGGGGTGCTCTGAGGACAGGACCTCAGCGTGGCAGGTCCCCTAAAACCACAGGTGCCTTTTGGAAAGCAGACGTTCCGCAGACTTCTTTAAGAAGAGGGCGTTAGGCTTTAACTTGAGTTATAGTAGATGCTGAAAGAAATGAGAACTGATTTTATTTTAAAATATTCTGTGATTCTGACATTTTTGAATTACTAAATTAATTGAGGTAGACCTTCCCCAAGTAGATGAAAAGTGAGTGCTTTGCATACAAGCCTTTAACCCCGCGTGTGAGCTTTAGCCCAGTACAGCAGACCCAAGATTTCGGTCTTCCTTTTCTGTGTGTGTGAGTCCCATTCTTGCAGCTGTATCCGGATGCCCCGCCATCAGGCACCCACGGTAAGCAACCCCACTTCCCACAAGCCACGCAGCTTCGCGCGTCCTTGCTGCTCTGACTCTCCCTCTTGCAGGGCAACCGGCTGACCAAGATCGAGGGCCTGCAGAGCCTGGTGAACCTACGGGAGCTCTATCTCAGCCACAACGGCATCGAGGTCATCGAGGGCCTGGACAACAACGTAAGCCCGCCGGCCGCCTGTGGGGCAGTGGGGTCATGGGGTGCCCGACGGGCAGGCAGCACACACCAGCCTCCGGGTGGCTCTCGAGGGGACTCGCTGCCTCTGGAGGTCTGTCCCTCCTCACGCTGGGAAACACAGACGCAGGCGGTATCTGCTCAGCCCTGAGCGGGCACTGAGCTGAGCTGTGTGTCGCGGGGATAGATTCACTGCATGGCCCTGTAGGCGTTGGGGAAGATTTTTGAAAAGTAAACCCCAGGGACTCCCCCGGCCGTCCAGTGGTTAGGACTCTGCGCTTCCTGTGCAGGGGACGCAGGTTCAGTCCCTACTCGGGGAACTAAGATCCCACATGCCGCGGGGCACGGCCAAAAATAAATTAAAGTTAAGAAAAAAGTAAACCCCGGCTGCTCCTAGGTGTCCCTGTCCCACGGAGGGCTAGTGGGCGCAGCAGCCACCCCCTCTTCCCGCTCCGGGCCCCACTACCCAGCCCGCGGGGCCAGCAGCGCCCCCCCGGCCCAGATCCTGCACAGTCTCGCTCCCTCCCGCCCGCCCAGCGCAGGACAGCCTTAGGGGCGCTGGGCAGGGAGGGGTAGCGCTGGCCCTGAGCCCCCAGGAAGCCCCTGCGCCCCTCAGCTGCCTGCAGGCAAACCTGCTTTTCCTCAGTGCAGTATTCAAGACAAATAAACTACTTTTACTCTTTCAATTTTACTGGGTTTTTTTTTCCTGTTTTGTTGACTTGTCAGCAAGTGTAACCAGATTGGTCACTTCTGTTGTTGTAAACACAGCGTTTCAATCTTCGTCAAGTCTCCTTTGGGCTTTGCGCCTCAGCCCCTGGGCCTAGCCACCATTAGTAATGTTTTCAGGGGAAATCCACGTTCTGAATTTCATTTCACCGACATCTACGTACAAAATTTTAGAAAAGCTAGAATTTGCCTACTGTGAGTCTGGTCGCCTTTGCCTGCCTTCCAATCAAGCTGAGAGTTTACAGAGCTGGTGTGTAAACTGGGTGCACAGTCGGCCGGTGCAGAATGGGACCCTGAGGCTAAGCTGAGAGGTGCGGCCGTGCGGAGACCGTGCGATTGGAGCCGGGCGGTGCCCCCTCTGCTCCTTGGCCTCCCCCGCCGGTCCCCACGGTCAGCGGAGGGTCCACGCAGGAGAGGGCGTGGCAGCGGTATGGCCCAAAAGAGCAGCGGGGTCCCAGGCGCACAGGACGGGGCAAGAGCTTAGGACTGTCCCAGTAGGAGCGCTGCGCCTCGGTCTGGGGTCAGCACCGCACCCTTCTGGGGCCTCTGCAACAAAACAGAAAAATAGCAGTTGTGGCTTTAAAGGTAATCATTGTAAGATTCTTGTAATCAAATGAGACAGGCTTTCCTCTGAGATCTTTGTTCACCTATACTTTCTTCTAAGCTTTATCTCTTAATTTATCTGACATTTACCTTTGTGGTGTGAGATCAGGCAGTAAGTATCCTTTTCCCAAATGGCAGATCCACCGTCTTGACACCACGGCTGAGTCCTCCCCCACTGCTGCGTCTGTTTGCCCCTCTGTGTGCTGGGTCGTCTTCCTGTGGGTCTAGCGGGATAATCTCTCCTGTGTGTGCTCTCCCCACCCTGTCCCCTTCCTTTTTTTTTTTAAAGCAATTCTTACTGGTTTGCTTTTGAATGAGCTTTCAAAACACTGTCCAGCTCCCCAGGAAAACACGAGGTAGTATTGAGCGCATGACGGAATCCTTGTTCCTGGACGTTTGGGGCCAGTTCTGGCAGCCGGGCGCCCCTGGTGCTGAGCTCTTGTGCTAGGGCTGCACAAGGGTCACATCCTGCCGCGGGCCGCACATGCTTTAGCTTGGCCGGTTCCTGCGCTGACACATCCCACGCCGCCCAGCACCGCAGAGCAGGGGGCAGCGGGCCTGCCCTGGCCCCGCCCTGCTGCCCACGGTGGCCCCCTTCTGCAGAGTTCTCCTGAGTCCCTGTTTGCTCTGAAGGTCGCCGAGCCCCGCAGGCAGGCGCCTCCTAGCCCCCTGTAGTCACCCAGCTATCTGAGCGGACACCAGGAGCCCAACAGAAGCCAGTGGAAGGGCTCGTCACCCACGTCTGTGCCCAGACAGTGCAGGACACTGTGCCCGGCCCTCAAGGAGTCAGAGGCCAGGGCCGGAGCGCTTCTGGGTTGGCAGGGCTTCTGGCTGCCCCCTCGTGTGTGTGTTTGTGGGCTTTGTTTTTATTTTATTGAGAGTTTTTTTTTAACTTTCCCTTAAAACTTGGTATTTGGAGTCAGAATCCCAGGAACACAGTAGAAAATGTAAGAAGGCAACCCGCAATCAGAAACGAGCAGAGAGGAAGAGAATGTACTGTCGGGGGCTGTCAACCAACTTGTAATGTTTCCCTTTTGATTTTAGAAAAACTTGCCAATTGGTGTGGTTAAACATACTTCAGGAAGCAGTGCAGGCTTTTAAAGGCTTCGTTTTCACTACAATCTTATTGTGTGAAATCTTGAAACTCTGTGAACTTTAAAAAAAAATTCCTCGGGCTTAGCTGATGTGTGCTGGGAAGTAGGCGTCTGCTGGACATTTCTGGAATAGAGGGTCGAGCACAGCGTTGTCTCCACGAGACAGTGCGATGCCTGCCCCGCAGTGGGCGAGCCCCGGACACTGTCCCCAGTGGGGCTGAGCCCCCTCTTTCTTCTCTCCCATCAGCTGTAAATTCCAGGCCAGTGGCCACCCGCTGTCCCTCAGTGCCCAGGCGTTCCTCTCCGCCCTTCCTCCTGTGCTGGAAGGAGGGCCCCTTCACCCCCGCCAAGCCCCAGGTTCCTCAGCCCTAAAAGAAGAAGGACACGCTGTTCTAAGGATCAGCTGGAATTGCATGTTTCCTTGGGTTGAGCACTAAATAGATACTGTTACCCCTCTTCAGAGCCCCGGCCTCGTGTTAGCTGCCCTTCCCGGGACCAGGCGCATCGCTGGGGTCCTTGTGGGCCAGGATCTGGGAGCCTGGGGCTTGGAATCTGAAGGAACTAGTTCCAGACCCCAATGGTGAGAGCGCAGTGAGGCAGTCGTGAGGATTCTGTGTCTTCGGCCTGGTCTGGGGGTGGGTGGGGAGGCTGCAGGAGGTGGGCAGTGCTGTCCCCCTGCTAGCGCACTCCCGTCCTGAGAGGGCAGCTCGCCTCATGGCTCTAAGCTCAGCGCCCAACGCTGTGTGCATGGTCGCGCGCTCGTTGTTGATCTGAGGTAATCCAGGAAAAATTTTATTTCCTTATTTTAGAACAAACTCACGATGTTGGACATTGCGTCAAATAGAATCAAAAAGATTGAAAATATCAGCCATCTAACAGAGCTGCAGGAATTCTGGGTAAGTTTAATACACAAGGGGTTGATGACACTTCAGCTGCACTGGTCCTGCCGAGTGAAATACCGTTTACTCCAGCCCTGGAGGCTGTGGCGTGGAATGGGACTGTGGGCAGGGCTGTAGGACTTTGGCACCCACGCGGGATCTCGGGCCCCGCCACGCCCCAGATGTAGACCAAACCAAAATGGGCATTTTAGAAGATTCTGGGTGATTGCGGTTCACATGAAAGTGTGAGGAGCCCTGCACAGTGTACGGTTAGACCCGAGGATTGCCACATGACTGAAGGGCTTCCAGACCCAGCCAAGGGGCCAGTGCACCCAGCACAGGGGTGTACCGGCACCACGGAAGGAGGTGTCGCATGGGCTTCTGCTGTCAGTCGTCCCAGAATGTGCCTTGTGTTTGCCTCATGGTGACAGTGTTGTCTCGGGAGCAGTGCCACCGAGCCCAGAGGAAGAGAGAAACAGGGCATAAGATGTCTTGAGACTCCTCTGAGGGGGTGGCAGGATGACCCCCAAGCTGAAGTCCTCAGTGTCAGGGTTCCACACGGGTGTCCTCCCGAAGCACGTCCTCCCGAAGCACGCCTGCAGGAGCCACCACACGCTCCACCCGGTGACTGCCGTCTGCAAAGTGAGCGTCGTCCGGATGCGCTCAGTCTGATCCAAGATTCGTGCTGCGTCTAAGGCGTGCTTCTTCCTTGTCTAGCCATCCTACTGACCCTGCTTGTGTCCTGTGTGCTTTCCTTTCCTCATCTTAAAAGATCGTCCCGGTTTCCCTAGAGTACAGGTGGCCTGCTGTGAGCATGTCCCTTGCCCCTTAGCGGTAGCACTGAGTCTTGGGCGTTGTCAGCACGTGATGCCAGCAAGTCTGGGAAGACCGGAACCAGCCTTTGAGAGGCTGGGGGAGCCGAGCGAGCCACCGTGAGCCGGGGGTCTGGTGTACAGCCCACCCCCGGAGACAGGTGTGGCTAGTGTTAAGCCGGTTGCATTGGAGTGAAGGGATTTGGCTCCGAAGAGGCCAGGGAACCACACAGAGAAACCGCACAACCAGAAGAGGGGTCCAGAGATGGAGGCTGGGGCTAGGCCAGCACCCAGGGCGCCCAGCAGGGAGACAGCACTAGGTGTGTCCCCACCCCCCGCAAGGTGCTGATGTTCACGCCGTGTGTAACCCCTCCCCGTGAGTGTGTGTTGACCTTAGTGACTCACTTCCAGCCGACAGAATGCAGCAGAAAACAGGATTCCACCCCCGTGACGGGGTGATGAAAAGACTGGCTTGTCTCCTAGGGGCTCCCCCTTGCTTTCTCCTGAACCCCAGCTTTGTGTGAAGTAACAGACACCTTCTTTGATGCCAGCAACATACAAGGCACGCGTCCCCTCTGTTGAAGTGATTCTGTTGTGTGAGAAATGTATCTTGGGAATTCTCCCACACCTCAGTTTTGTTTAAAATGTTATTGAATTTGAGG
Source organism: Monodon monoceros (assembly GCF_005190385.1). Taxonomy (NCBI): domain Eukaryota; kingdom Metazoa; phylum Chordata; class Mammalia; order Artiodactyla; family Monodontidae; genus Monodon; species Monodon monoceros. Next base: position 678,635 of record NW_021703772.1, on the reverse strand, counting down.
GGAAGTAAATGTAAATTTTCTATATAAACATTAGCCACCAAAAACCATTGTGATGGGAAATGCATACATCCTATGAAGTTTGGGTCTTGAAAACCACGAGATAGTCTGCTGGGGAATGTCAGCCAGGGTGATGTTCTGTAGCAGAATTCCAGTCTGGGATTCAGGCAGGATCATCACCAGACTCTAAAACCGTGGACGAGCAGGGTGTTCGCACATGTGCCAAGTGTCGCCCCGCCGAGAGTTTGCTGATTGCAAAGGGGAGACGCGTTCCCCAGAGTCATCTGGGCGCCACCAGTGTGTCCACAGGATCAGACTTATCCCCGGTAGTGGGACAGCCTCATGCCTTGTGTCCCCCGATGTGCTTCATGTATGAAGTGTGCTCACCAGGAATGTTTAGTGTGATGTAACCAAGAATGTAGACCTAACTTCCCAGTTGTCAGGAAGTAGAGGGTCCGGGAGAACGAGCTAGGTGACACCACGGGAAGCAGGCGGCTGAATCCAGAACAAGGGTCCTTCTACACGACAAGTAGCTGGGTGTCTTTAAAGGTCGACTTCATATAACAGAAAAAAAATGAGAGGAGGAAGTGGGAAACATTCTAGATGGAAAAAACTAAAAATTGCACCTTCTGGGAGACTCTTTAAGAAGACGGGCGTACCTGGAAGGTCACACTCCACATCACATCTTGCTCCTTTACATCTCAGTTGTGCAGAACTTGAAAAAAGAGACATAAAGGCCTTTTTTTTTTTTTTTCCCTCAATGAGGCTTCCAGAGATCCTGGAATTTCTGTGGAGACAATACAGGTGAATGGTTTTGAGTTCCATTTTGGAAAAATACAAAGATAAGAATCTCCGGGGACTTCCCCTATGGCACAGTGGTTAAGAATCCGCCAGCCAATGCAGGGGAAACGGGTTCAAGCCCTGGTCCGGGAAGATGCCACATGCCACGGAGCACCTAAGCCCATGCGCCACAACTACTGAGCCTATGCTAGATCTAGAGCCCATGAGCCACAACTACTGAGCCCACGCGCCACAACTACTTGAAGCCCATGCACCTAGAGCCCATGCTCCACAACAAGAGAAGCCACCGCAATGAGAAGCCCGCACACCACAACAAAGAGTAGCCCCTGCTCGCCACAACTAGAGAAAGCCCCAGCGCAGCAACGAAGACCCAACGCAGCCAAAAATAAATAAATGTATTTAAAAAAGAAAAGAATCTCTGAAAGTTACCTGTGTCAAAGACATCCTTTACAATGTGCCATTGGTGGTGAGTAAAACTCCCAGGTCCACATTCACTAAATCCTAGAGAAAACTGCCCTGTGGCTGGCTGTACTGTGGAATACCCTCAACTATAAGACCTGGGGTTTATAAAGACAGTAAGCGCACCACCGGGGACTAACAGGACGGTGGCAGTGGAAATGCCGTGACGTGTGACACAGGAAGCACACAGTGTGTGTCAGCCACAAACAACTCTGTTGAGAAAGACGAGGAGGAGATGGCGGCCCTGCCGGAGCGTCAGCCGCCAGCGGAGTGGGAGACGGTTTCTAAGTAGATTCTGCTGCAAAAAGACCTTACTTCTCCTAAGCGATGTAACATTGCTACTTTTATTAAATGAATGTACTGTTTGCACGTTGCAAGGTAAAAGTGCTTAAGGCATGCGTGTCTTTTTTGTGACTCTCCACTGCAGCGGCCTCTTTCTGGTAACCGAGCAGCTGCAGCCACCGCCACGGGGGATATTGCTTCCCTCTGGTTCTGATTTTGCACACTTTGCGTTGGCCACATGGGCAGCTCATGTTGTACAAGAGGAGTGTCGTAGACTAACGCTTAACAGAGTACTGCTTAAGGCTTTATCCTGGGACAGCTCTTCTCCCTTTGCGGTGGAGGCACCTTGAGTCCTGCTCTGAGTTCCGGGTCCCCGTGACTCCGTGCTCAGAAGCAGGCTTCGGGCCCTCCACAAGGCCGGCCTCTGGGTTTTGGAAATCTGGCTTTCCCAAAGCACGTGGCACACTAGGCCCACGTGAAGTTCTGTGAAAATAGCGTTCCTTAAATAGGCGAGTCTGAGAAGCCCTGCATTGTATACCCTCTGGGAGAATCTAGGAGAATCTCTGGGAGATTCATAATGTGCAGTGAGTTATTAAAGACAAGCCTGGCTGTGACAGTGGAATGGTGCCAGAGTAGCCCTCCCACCATGAACCGACCCCAAGGCCCGAGGCTGCTCCGTTCGGGCAGCGCACAGCAGGCAGCAGCAGGCCGCAGGCCCTGAGGACGGGGATGGCACAGTGAGCCCCGGGCTGCCCTGCTCTGCCTAGGACCAGCTTCCTAAGCGGAACACTGCAGTTCTGTGGAGCTGAAGAAGCAGAGGTCAAAGTTCATGGCAGCTGGACTCTTCAGGACAAGGTGTTGGAGAGAAGGCATAGCTGTGCAGAGGAGGGCCCCGGAAGTCCACGTGGGGTCGCCTGCCAGGCTGTGGCTGAGCGGTGGGCAGCCTGGGCACGAGACCACCCCTCTCGCAGCTCACCCACTAGCTCTGCCGGAGGAGAGCAGAGCTGGGGGACGATGGAGCTCCAGCCCTGCCCAGGTGGGGGTCTCACCAGCACCCTTGACATCCAGCTAGACACCAAACGGGCCAGGCCTTAGGGGTAAGTGCCACAGGCTCAGCTACGACGCCCTCCAGGCCCCCCCTAATAAAGCCTAGAAGCAGGCTGCAGCGGTGTGTCCAGAGGAGGCTGCGCTCGGAGCTTGCTTCCCACCAGGTCAGAGGGGCCTGACCTCCTGGAGACCTGCCCTGAAGAAGTGTGGAACCGAGCCTGTGGCCGTCTCTACACCGTCTTAGCCCCGATGTCCAGCGTTCAATCCAAAATCACTAGGTGTACAATAGGAAAATGTGATCTGTATTCAAGGAAGTCGTCCTAAGAAACCAAGCCTAGGTTTTCAGTCACCGTTTGTGAACGTAGCCCTGGACCTGGAGGTGGCTTGCGGTCTCTTGGTCATCACTCCCACCTCCAGGCTGCTCTCACCTTCCCCCCCCGAAGACCCCCACCACACAGCCGCTCTGCAGCGTGGCAGTCATCCTCTCCCTCCCTGGAGACCCTGGTGCTGGGGCAAAACTGGGCCCTTCTCTCAAGAGACTTAATCCAGTGCCTGGTCAGTGCTCGAACCCTCTGCAGTGTCCCCACCAAGTGGCAGTGGATGGGACGGTCAAGGGCCTCGGCTTCTTCACCTCCCACACATGGACAGATGTCATACCTTCTCTGAGTGGGGCTGCTGCCGTGTGACCTCGGCCACCCCGCTTCTGCCCTCGCAGGTTCTGAGGGAACAGGTCTGCCCTTCCCACCACCATGTGCATGGCGGGCCCTGGGCCTGGTGTCTCTTGAAGCGTGATTTCTAGAACTGGGTGTGGCCGGAGCCAGGGGGTGAGGGCAGCAGGTGCGGGGCATGCACTCAGGGCAGCTTCCCCGCCCACCCTGCACACCCAGCCCTGTCAGCTGTCAGCTCACGGGCGGCGACACGCTGGAGCCTCTGCCATGCGCCTCTCTTCCCAGTGCTATGGTCAGCATGAGGTCAGCCACAGAAGCTGGCAGACACGACACGTCAGGGCTCTTCAGCTTTCCTGGGAGCCGGTTACTGAGCGTTTGCTGGCGCAGCACAGCCGGGAGCCATGACGGTGATGTCCCCACGGGGGCCGCCTGAGCCCCCTGCCCTCGCCCTTCACTCCAGCCATCCAGGGCACGTCTCACGTTCACAGAGGCAGTTCTCTAGTTTGTGTTCACTTGGCCGTCTGCCGTATTCTTCGGAAACTGAAGACTGGTCTCTTGGAGCCCCAGCAGAAGGGCCATGACATCCACGCGACAGGTGTGGACCAAGCTGGGTGACGGGTGCTCCAACCCAGAGGCTCTACGTGCCCTCACCTTGATGGTGGTTTGAAAAGTGAGAGGTCTCCCCACCCACCAACCCCAGCCCCGCAGGCCTCAGCAGAGCCGGGACGGGGCCTCCTGACCTGCTCTGAGCCCGTCCTCCTGACGTGGCGCATCCTGGACGGGATCAGCCGTGGTGCAGCATTTCCGCCACAGAGGCGGGCGGTGGGTGTCCCGGGGGTGCACGCCATCAAGGCCCCTCGTGCCCTGAGTGTCCGGCGAGCGACCTCTGGTCTGTTGTCCGTGTTGTCATCAGAGCGCAGTCAGGCCTTGGGGACAATGGCCGAGGATGGTTTGTAGGAAATACAGCCGAACCGGCTGCAGCACTTTGCCTGGAGACGGGGTGGGGTGGGGTGGGGTGGGGTTGCTCCGTCTCCCCTCTGCTGAACTGAACATGGATTTGCCCCTGTCGTGGCACCGTGTCCAGGTTCATCCCATATGGGACGCGGCCCGGCCAGGATGTGCCGTGATGGATGGAAGGCCCCGTGAGGTGCTGGTCACCCCTCTTTTGAGTGGGGGCCTCATGGCCCACGTGGGGAGGCTGGGGGGCCGGATTGGTGTGACCTGAAGGGGGCGGGGCAGGGCTGTCGTTTTCTGAAGGGGGGCGCGGTGCGGGGCTGTAGCACCCTAAGGCTTCTCCGATGTGCACGTGTTCCCCCAGATGAACGACAACCTCCTGGACTGCTGGAGTGACCTGGACGAGCTCAAGGGCGCCAAGAGCCTGGAGACGGTGTACCTGGAGCGGAACCCCCTGCAGAAGGACCCCCAGTACCGGCGGAAGATCATGCTGGCCCTCCCCACCGTGCGGCAGATCGATGCCACCTTCGTCAGGTTCTAAGCTCCCGGCCCCTCTCTTCCAAGAGCCTCCCAGCCACGGTTTTTAGTCCACCCGTTGCTCCTAAATGATCGCTCTATCAACAACGGTCACAAACCCAATGGCAATAAAAAGGCACTGAGTGAAAGCTGCCGTGTGCGGTGCCGCTCGCCACCTGGACACCAGTGCTGTCACCTCCGGCCGGTACGCATTCCGAGTTAGTGGCCCACAGCCCCGCGCCACCCGTGGTGCTGCTCGCGACCCGTCTCTGTTTCCTCCTCTCAGAGGGAGGTCACGGCCCGCCTGAGAGGGTGAAATGGCAGGTCTGGGAGCGCATGCCCGGGGGGCGTCCGGGCCGTCCAGGGGCCCTCTGGCCTGTCAGCCCAGAGCTTCATAGCCTCCTACACCAGTTGATGCCAATTTTTTTTTTTTTATTTTATATATTAAAAAACAAACCTGCAGGCAAAGGATGACTCAGCCCTGTGTGCCATGACCCCCAGCGCTCTCTTAAAGAGCAGTGGCCGCCCGCCAGGCCTTGCTGGCTGCCTTCCGGGCACGCCCGTTGGTCCCCCGCAGCCCTCGGGGCAGTAGGGGCCGCCTCCCGCGCACACTGCGCTGTGTGCTGGTGGGTCTGAGCCCACCTGAGCCTCTGCGAGGACTGTCTCTAGAGAGCTGCCCTCGTGGCTGCTCGAGTACTGCTTCCCTTCTTACCCCACCGTTGTGTTGGCTTGTTCTTTACAAAGCTTACATTGACACACACCCTGAATGCTACAAGGACCTTGTCATCTCTTGGGGCCCTGGATTTTCCCTTCTGCAGAATGAGGACCAAATCTCAGGGTCCCTAGGGTTCCTCCTTCTTCCAAGACTCAAGCTGCACTGTCCAGTGTGGGCCCCCTCGTGCCACACGTGGCTGCGTCAGTTCAAGTTTAAATTTGTTAAAATGAAATTAAAAATTCATGTCCTCCGCTGCACTTGCCACACCATAGCCACATCTCACCGGGGCAGCCCGTCTCCGTGGTCACAGAAAGTCCTACTGGACAGCACTGCTCTGGAGCCTGTCACACAGCCTGGGCAGCCGTGTGGGGGGCCAGGAGCTCGGGGGTGACCGCCTGCTGGGGTGGCCTGAGGGTGAGGTCACGTCCAAGTCCTGACTCAAATCTTCGCCAGAATCGATTGTGTGACATGCATCTGTGAGCATCTCCCTGTTGAAGAGTGAACTCTTGGAAAGGAAAGCAGGGTTAGGTAGGACCTGGCCCCAGAGAGCCCTTGCGTTGCGACCCTAGAATTCTGCCCTTGGCCAGACACTAGCTGAGGACAAAAGAAAGCCATTTTAGAAACACAGGGTTTCAGGATTTGAGTGCCCTTGCTGGAAGGATTATGTGGAGGAGTCCACCCACACGAACAGTGAATCCAAATAAGGAATGAAGGAAGGGAAAGACAGGGTTTGGCAGCAGTACCAAAACCAGCAAAATTTGGTTTAAAAGTACGTACTCGACTGGTTGGTGAGCTCTTTTCTTTGTAAATGCTAGGACGGTTCCTGACAAGACACAAAACTTGCCCCTGAAAAACCATGAGTGAACCGAACCGCATGGCTATTGTTTTTTTAAATCGAGGTAAGACCGTGGCAAGTGCAAGTACAGACTGCGCAGGCTTTCACTTTGGTGTGGAAGAGGGAGCGAGAGCTTAGAGAGTTTGTGGGAAGATGTAAGTTTAGAGCAGCCGCTCGTAGATATAAATTATCCAACATCCAACTCACAAGTAGGAAAAAAACCCAAAAAGCTTCAAGCAAAGAGGACACTGGAGAAAAAGGCTCAAGGAGGCGCCACAGATAGACGTGCAGATGGGGTCAGAGCCCGTCCATCCCCGTCTCGGGTCACAAATCCAAGTCCAGCACCTGCTCTTTAATAGACACTTTCAAAATTATACAAAAAAAGTAGAAGGGATGGGAAAGCTCTGCTAAATCCAGCACAGTCCTAATCAGAATGACATTTGATTTTTTAAGAACCTTAAACTCTAAAATTTATATGGAAGAAAAGATCCACATTGAACCTTGAAACTTTAAAAAAGTTTAGTCACCTTTGAAAATGAGTCAAGAGCAGTGATTTCCTTCCAGATTATAAAAAATCGGGGGGAAAACAAAAAAGCTACAAACCCACCGTAGAAACACTGCCAACACTGTAGAAATACAGCCGGCCGCACAGACCCTCGGACGGGCTCGGTGCTGGTGGGGGCGCCCGTGGGTCCCTGGACGAGAGGCCTGTGTCCTGGGCGGGGCTGGCAGAGGAGCACCGTTTGTGGGAAAAGGGACACTGACCCAGCCTAACTTCGTACGCAGGCCGACCCGAGGATTAAAAGTCTCCGTGGGAAAGAATCGCAAACCAGTAGAAAGAACGGTGGGAAAATACATTTGTGAGCTGGGAGTGCAGAAAAGCTTCTTAATCCCCGAAGCACAGCCGTAAGACAAGGTTTTGATGGGTTAGTTTCCATAAAGTAAAAATTCCTGTGGGGCAAAGGACACCATGAATAGACAGACCACTGAGAGCAGACTGAGAGACGTGTGCTCAGAGTTTAGAACTGGCAAAGGGCCTGATGCTTAGATGTAAAGGACTCCTGCAAACCAGAGGAAGGAGAATCCGGGTAGAAACATGGGCTCAGGACAATCAGGCAGCTCAGAGAAGAGGGCAGGGAGCCGATCCGCTACAGTGCGGGGTTGCTGTGGGGGAAGAGGGGGCACGGACTGGGGCGTCGACGTCGGGAGTTGTCCCCTCCTGGCCGGCAGGGCACTGCACGCAGGCCCCGGGCACAGCGGTGGCTGAGTCCAGGCTGGGCCTTCGGCTATGGTAAATGCTCCTCAGTGGGGAGGAGCCCACAGCGCCCTTGCTGGGAAACCACAGGAGGCCACAGCCACGTGGACTGCACGTCCATCACAGAGGGATGCGTCCGAGTAGGAGGGTTCCCACAACAGGGACGGAGTGGACGAGGGGATAAAGTGAGGCCCGAGTCCCTGCTGAGAGCACCCCGTGAACGGAGGGTGGTGAGCACAAGCCGCCTCACCAGGGCCTCTGCAGCGTGACCACGCCGACGGTAAGCCAGGGGGAGGGGGGGTGACGACGCCGACGCTAAGCCAGGGGAAGGAGGGGCGGTGACGACGCCGATGGTAAGCCAGGGGGAGGGGGGGTGACAACGCCGACGGTAAGCCAGGGGGAGGGGGTTGACGACGCCGATGGTAAGCCAGGGGAAGGAGGCAGCTTCCGTGGGGGATCTGACCTTCGTCCCTCAGCAGGCACTCGGCACCTGCTCCGTGCCAGCCCCTCTCTTGGGCACCTGGGAGACATCGCGACAGAGGTTTTTAAATTCCTGCCCTTGTGAACTTCACATACAGTGGCTATAGATTAAACAATAACCGTAATAAGACAGTTACGTAGTTGGAAGGTGACCCGTGCTTTGGAAGAAAGCAGAGCGTTTTGGACAGGCTCGCTGAGGAGTCATTTAACAGGAGGAGTGGGTGACCCTGAAGAGAAGACCAGCACTGGGGAGGGGGCGGGGACCTGAGAAGGGGCGGCAGAGGTGGGGAGGGGCAGAGAGTGAAGCCGTAGCCAGAGCAGCCTGGAAGGAGGTGGGGTGAGGGCGAAGGAGCCCTGAGAACCCCCAGCTCTGGGCTTGGGGCACTTGGCAGGAAGAACCAGGGGGGATGGGGAGTCGGGGTAGGGACCCAGGGGGGCCGAAGGAGAGATAGGGGTCGGGGGGCAGGGGACAGGCATGCAGACGCACTGGACCGGGGTGAAGGCTGCGGGGATGGAAGTGCCCTGTGCAGCCAGAGACAAGCAGGCAGGACGGCGGCAGATGGCTGGTGAGCAGGCTGGGAGGCTGCCTGGAGGAGGGTGCTCCTTTTGTGCAAGGAGAAGGTTTGGGGGAAGCGGGGGAGGGTCCTGGGGGCAGGGAGCACGCTGTGCAAGCGAGGTAGCTCGTCTGGGCACAGGAAGCCTTGAGCATCCGTGGTCCACCCCTCAGGCTCTGTGCAGAGCAGGCAAGTGTCAGGAGGACGGAGTCCTTAGCAGCTAGCAGTCACTACAGTGGGCACTCACCTCAGTGGTTTCACCCAGACCAGCAATGTGTCCACCCCCAAGGATGAGGTGCATTTGTTCCAAACCACCTTTCCAGACTGCCTCATGGCCGAGGGTGGCCTGAGACTCGTGCTTAGCTGATGACGCCTGCTTTCCCGAGAAGAAGGGCAGGTGCAGCTAGCATAGTACCTTGAATGTGGACTCGGTGGCTGGACCTGCCACAGCAATCCTGCAGCCACAGGCAAGGGCTCTGGCCCTGACACCCTTGAGCCACTGAACCCACCCAGGTGCCAGCACCTCCCTACTTATGAGGTGAGGAAGAAAACCTTTTGGGTTAAGCCACACAAAGGTCTGGTGTCAAAGCCACAGTAGTTGGAGGCTTAGCTTTTTTTAACTGATGTATTTCTGAATATTATATAAACATATATTAAAAGTTATGGTCAAATAAAGCTAGTATAGCAGTGGCTCCTGGGCCTGGGCCCTTCCTAGCACCTGGGACCCAGCAATACAGCCGTGCTAATTGTAGCTTGCTTGCTTGCTTAAATTTTTTTTAATAATATATTTTTATTTTTTATTAATAGACTATTTTTTAGAAGTTTATTTATTTTAATAAATTTATTTATTTTTGGCTGTGTTGGGTCTTCATTGCTGCACACGGGCTTTCTCTAGTTGCGGCGAGCAGGGGCTACTCTTTGTTGCGGTGCGCGGGCTTCTCATTGCAGTGGCTTCTCTTGTTGTGGAGCACGGGCTCTAGTCGTGCTGGCTCAGTAGTTGTGGCTCGCGGGCTCCAGAGCACAGGCTCAGTAGGTGTGGCGCACGGACTTAGTTGCTCCGCGGCATGTGGGATCTTCCCAGACCAGGGCTCGAACCTGTGTCCCCTGCATTGGCAGGCGGATTCTTAACCACTGTGCCACCAGGGAAGCCCTAATTTTTTTTTTTTAACTGCTAAAATAATGCAACTTGAAAAAATTTCAAACCATAATACATTGTATAAAGTGAAAAGTAAAAGATTATACGCAGGGCATGTGTGCCTTTGTACGCGCCTGTGTCCCTCTGAGGGCTCCAGCTGAGCTGTGCACTCGCCTCCAGCAACCTGCTGCCACTGCTCTTCTTGAGCAGCCAGTGCTGGGGCCACCAGAGCTGCTGTGCCACCGACAGCGGAGAGCCTGGGACCCTGCGGGTTGGTCTCTTCCGGGACCGTCCTTCGCAGCGGTAGCCAGAGGAGAGTGTCCAGCGGCCTAGGCTGGGGAGCTTGGCCAAGCCCTCCTGCCACAAGCCCCGCAGGGTCAGCCTGAGGCTGCCCTCTGCCAGGATTTCTCCTCCTCGACTGCGTCCCTCCCGGTCCTGTCCTGGGGTGCCGAGGTCAGGGGCTCCAGCCAGGATAAGGGTCAGACTCAGGGATTTCCACAGGCAGCCAAGGGCACAAGGGGAATGGCCATGGGGGCAGGGCCGTGAGGACAGGGTCCCTCCCAGCTCTCTGCCCTCAGGGCTGACCCAGACTTGGCTGCCAGACCAGGCTGGTGCTGGGATGTTGGCCATGACCTCGGAGGCCTCTTCCGGAAGCCGCTGTGCCAGGTGGGAGCCCGTTCTGCCATGAATGGGTCGCCAGAGGAAGGGGGTAGAGGGACCCAGGGAGGCTGGGCAAACACCTGGCCCGTCAGGGCTCCACAGGCCCCTGGGCCTGGCGCGGCATCTCCTCCAGGCCCTCGGGGGTGAGAAGGGCCAGGTGCTCCGAGTGGCTTCAGTGGGGGGACCCCAGCCCTGGGGAACCGCGGTTGCCCACCTGCCCGCTGGACGCACCGCAGAGCAGCTCACTTCGGGCGGGGCCTTGGCAGGTGGGGCGGCCTCGGTCGGTCCCTGTGCCCCCCGGCGCAGACCGCGGACAAACACCCCACCCCAGCCCTCGCGCTCGCCACAGCGGGGCATCTGGGGCCTGGTGCGGGCTCCCATCTGCTCCTCCAGGCCTCGGGCTCTCTGGACTAAATGGCAGCTGCCCCAGCTCCTGTAGCTCTCCCCCCCTCGCACCGTCCCAGCCACCAGCAGCCCTCCCGGCCGCAGACCTCCCCTCGCTCTCTGCCCCGCTCTGCCGACCCGGCAGCCGCAACAGTGGTGTCCGTCCTCCCCGCACAGGGATCCAGGCGCCGGCAGGAAGGACGCAGGGTCAACATGGCCAGACGGTCCTCCCCGCTGGCCCAGGATCCCCGAGGAGGAGCCGCGGCCCTGTCTCTATTAACGGGTGGTCTGTTCCCCCTGCAGGCAGGCGGGGGGGTCTGCACTCCAAGCCCACCCTCGGGCCTTCCCAGGCCCTGCCACGTGGAGGGGAAGGCAGGCACTCCCTGGGCAGGTGGGCAGACAGACAGCTGGGGGGCCAGCCTCCCTGTGCTCCCCGTCTCCCTGGTCTGGAGCAGGGGCCCAATCTAGGGCGACTTCTTCTGCTCCCGGGCCGGACCCAGCCCTGCTCCAAGCCCCGTCCTCCCCTCTGAAGTGTGGACTGTGCGGTGAGACAGGGACCGGGCCCCACGTGCCCCTCCTAGCCCACCCGTCCCCACCCCGGGCCTGGCCCTGGCGGGATGCAAGAGCGGGATGCTGTACAGACGGGCCCGGGAAGAGGACAGTGCCGTCCTGATCGACGTGGCCGCCGGGGCAGAGAAGGGGGACTCTCACAGGAGCACAGCCAACGCCTCGGAGGTAACCCCTCCCCTCCTCCCCTCCCCGGGTGCAGGCTCGGTCTGCTCTAGGGTTAGGAGGTGGACGCAGGGACCCGGGAGACAATGGCCCCAGGCCCTTGGTGGGGCGGATGCATGCCAACTGTGTCTTCCCTCCTGCGTCCCCCAGCGACACCCAAACCCTCACCTGCCCCAACGAAGGGAAGAGGGAGGTGCCCTTAACCCTGAGGGATGAGCAGACACCCCTCAGAACAGGCTGAACGGGGCCGGGTTGGGCCCCCGGCGAAGGGGGAAGGAAGGAGACACAGAGCAACACACCAGGGTGACGCGGTTGCCTAAAAACAGAGCCGTGAGCACAGCAGACGTGGCCAGTGTTGGGTCTGGGTAGAGACTGTGGGTGCTTGTTGGGTTGTGTCTGCTTCATTCTGCATCTGCCAATTTATCAGAACACAGAAGTGACGGGGAGAGAAGGCCCTAACCCCCCAGAGGGCGGAGATGGGCTTTAGAATTAGCGTCAGGGTCAGAGCGTGGGTAAGCTTCAGATGGGTTAGGTGAGGGTGAGGCTCGGAGCTCTGTACGGTGACGTTATTGATAGCGTGGGTTTTCGGTTAAGGTTAGGGTTAGGGTTAGGATCCAAATTAGTGACAGGGTTCAGGTTAGGTCACCTTGGGCCCAGGGGAGTACAGATGCTTTTGATAAAGTGTGCTGGGGTGAGAACACCCGGCCCCACCTTGTCTTAGGTTCCAGCCGACCCCCGGGGCCCAGGTCAGCCACTCTGTGAGGCCCCAAGGATCCTGAGGGCCTCAGCCTGGCCTCAGGCTCACTCATGTTCAAGCTCTGTCCCCTGGGTCAAACCTGGAGAAGAACACACCTCCTGGGGCCTGCAGGAGACTCCCTCCGGGCAGCCTGTTGTGGGCCTCCTTTGGCCATCTCTAGGTTCCCACCCCTGTCCCTGGGGGGCCACAGACACCCCAAGTGAGGCTGTTGGGGAAGATTCCGGGTCCCAGACCCGGGAGTCCCCGCCAGGGAGGTTCCTCTTCCCTGGTCCTCCGGGACCTCGAGCCTCCGGCTGCTGCGGCCTGAGAGTGGACACAGGTGCCTCCCTTCCTGCTGCCCCAAAACATAGCCTCAGGGGAAACACTCACCCGGAACATCTAGAAACGCAGAAGCATTCCACCCTCTGGGCACCGTGACCACCTCTGGCCTATCCGAAGGGCACTTAGGGGCCATCCAGCTCTTCTCCAGCCTCTGGAGGCCAGCATGGTGGGCGCCCCGGGTCCTGCCCGTGCTGCCCACAGCCCAGGTGCTCCGTGGCCCGTGGAAGCCCCCAGAGAGGCTGGAGAGGCCCGGGGCTGGCCTCACCCCCGGATGCACGTGTGTGTGAGCCCCTCTGGCCACCTGGTCAGAGGCTGCCATTCCTCCCACTTCCTTCCCTCCAGCTGGATGTCAGGCAGCCACCAGCAGGGTGGGAAGCCCCGCCAAGCCCTGGGTCGGTGAGCCCCTCCCAGCATCTGCCAGCCGTGCCTATGTTGGTACCGGGGCTGGGGACACAGATGGGGCGCCCAGGGGTGGCAGCGGGAGGACGGGGCCCAGGCCACCATCCTCAGGAACCAGGCCTCCCCTCCCTCGCCCAGCACCATCTCCGGAGCCAGCTGTGGTGCCAGCTGCTGTGCTGGAGGGTGGGGTGAACAGCACACAGCAGGAAGGGGGTCCCTACTGATGAGGGGAGCTGGAGAGGGCTCGGGGGCAGAGCGGTCGGCCGTCTCCCTCCTGCTCTGGCCTCGGGACCAACTCCAAGTCACCTCAGACTCTGCTCTCTTGTGCCCCACACTTTCTCTACCTTCAAAGTGGATCGGATCCATTTCTCCTCACTCCCCACCCCGCGGCTCCTGTCTGCCCCGAGCCACCGTAATCTCCCCAGAGTTCTGCACCAGTGCCCACCTGCCAGCCCTGCTCTCCACGCAGCACCGGAAAGACCCGTGCTAAAAGGAGATGCCCTGACCTCGCACCCGTTAGAATGGTTGAACGACAGCAAAGAAACAGAAAACAAGTGCCGGGGAGGACGTGGAGAAACTGGAACCCTCGTGCACTGCCGCCGGGAAGGTGAAACGGCGCGGCTGCAGTGGAGAACGGTATAGCGGTTCCTCAAAAAATTAAGCACAGAATTACCGTATGGCCGTCATGGCGGGCTTGCTGAAGAAGACCACTGGCCTTGTGGGACTGGCTGTATGTGAGAGTCCACACGAGAGGCTAAAAATATTGTATACAAAGATTCTTGGACAAATCCCTAAAAACGCAGCATACCGAAAGTATACAGAACAGATTACAACTGAGAAGCTGAGTACGGTTAAAGCGGAACCAGATGTTAAAAAATTAGAAGAGCAACTTCAGGGAGGCCAAATAGAAGAGGTGATTCTTCAGGCTGAAAATGAACTAAGTCTGGCAAGAAAAATGTTGCAATGGAAACCATGGGAGCCTTTAGTGGAAGAGCCTCTTGCCAACCAATGGAAGTGGCCAATATAAACATCATTAAATGACTTATGTGTTTATGGGAAACTGATGTAATTAAATATTCTGTTATATTAAAAATATTTCCATATTATTGACATCTTATAATCAAGAAAACTGATACAGACCATATATAGGAGACTTGATGAAATTGCTGATTATGTAATAGGGACTTGTGAATCGGTTTTTGATTTGTAGAGCATTCATTCAAATTATTTCAAAAATATTTTTTAAAACAGAAAAAAAAAAAAAGAATTACCGTATGATCCAGCAATCCCACTTCTAAGTTTATACCCAAAAGAAGTGATGACAAACATTTGCGTTGTTTCCATGTTGGGGGTTATTGTGATTAATGCAGCAATGAGATCACGTACAAGATTTTGTGTTAATGTAAGTGTTCATTGGGGGTGCGGGGGCGTATACCACTGAGTGGAATTTCCAGGTCATATGGTAACTCGATGTTTAACATTTTGAGGAACCGTCAAACTGTTTTCCAACGTGACCCCCATTTTACAAACCACCAGCAATGAATGAGGTTCCAATTTCTCCACATTCTATCCAACACCTCTTATTGTCTGTCTTGGTATTATAGTTGTCCGAGTGGCTGTTGGGTGGCATCTCACTGTGGGTTTGATTTGTATTCCCCTAACGACTGGTGATACTGAGCATGTTTTCATAGGCTTATTGCCAATCTGTATATCTTCTTTAGAGAAATGTCTATTCAAAATCTTTGCCCATTTAAAAATTGGGTTGTGGGACTTCCCTGGTGGCACAGTGGTTAGGAATCCGCCTGCCAATGCAAGGGACACGGGTTCGAGCCCTGCTCTGGGAAGATCCCACGTGCCGCGGAGCAACTAAGCCCGTGCACCACAACTACTGAGCCTGCGCTCTAAAGCCCTCGAGCCACAACTACTGAGCCCACGTGCCACAACTACTGAAGCCTGTGCTCTGCAACAAGAGAAGCCACCGCACTGAGAAGCCCACGCACCGCAACTTAGAGTAGCCCCCGCTCACCGCGACTAGAGAAAGCCCACGTGCAGCAACGAAGACCCAGCACAGCCAAAAATAAATAAATAAATAAATATATTTATTTTTTTTAAAAAATTGGGTTGTTTGTCTTTTTATCATTGAATTGTAAAAGTTCTCTTATGTTCTGGGTACAAGTCCTTTACCAGATACATGATTTGCATATACACATTTTTTCTCTCAGTCTATGGGTTGCCTTTTTCACTTTCCTAATGATGTGCTTTGAAGCAGATAGGCCTTTAATTTTGATGAAGACCATCTTACCAATCTTCTCTTTTATTGCCTTGCTTTTGGTGTCGTATCTAAGAAATCATTGCCTAAACCAGGTCATTAAGACTTACAACTATGTTTTTTCCTAAAAAGTTTTATCATTTTAGTCCTTATACTTAGGTCTGGGGAATTCCCTGGCGGTCTAGCGGTTAGGACAGTGCGCTCTCACTTCCAAGGGCCTGGGTTCAATCCCTGTTTGGGGAACTGAGATCCCACAAGCTGCGTGGTGTGGCCAAAAAAAACCCGAGAACAAAACAAAAAAGAACCTTAGGGCTGTGATCTTTAACTTATTATCTTTTTTTTTTTACACACACACACACTTATGTAGATCTTTAACTTATTATCTTTTTTTTACACACACACACTTATGTAGATCTTTAACTTATCTTTTTTTTACACACACACACTTATGTAGATCTTTAACTTTTATTATCTTTTCTTTTTTACACAGACACACACTTATGTAGATGTTTTAAAAGTAGATTTCTGCTATTGTTTTTTGTTCTTCACAAAATTTTAGAAAGCTTTTCACATCAGTACATATAAACACATCCCATTCTTTTTTTTAAATTGGGGTATAGATATTTTATTAATTTACCATCTTAACTCCACTTTGAGTTAATTTTTGTAAATGGTGTGAAGTAGGGGTCCAAATTCATTCTTTTGCTTGTGAAAATTCACTTGTCCCAGCAACATTTGTTGAAGTCACTATTCTTTTCCCATTGAATTGTTGACCTCTTTGTTTTAAAAACTGATAATAAAATATATGGGTTTATTTTCGAAATCTCAAATATATTCCGTTGATCTATATGTCTGTCCTTATGCTGGCGCCACTCTGTCTTGATTATCCTATCTTTTTTTTTTTTTTTTTTTGCGGTATGCGGGCCTCTCACTGTTGTGGCCTCTCCTGTTGCGGAGCACAGGCTCCAGACGCACAGGCTCAGCGGCCATGGCTCACGGGCCCAGCCACTCCACAGCATGTAGGATCTTCCCAGACCGGGTCACAAACCCGCGTCCCCTGCATCGGCAGGCGGACTCTCAACCACTGCGCCACCAGGGAAGCCCTTATCCTATCTTTGTAGTGAGTATTGAAATAAAAAATTGTGAGTCCTAAAATTTTGTTCTCCTTTTTCTACATTGTTTTGGCTAATCTGGGTCTCACGTGTTTCCATATGAATTTTAAACTTGTCAATTTCTGCAAAAAAAAAAGTCAGCTAAGATTTTGATAGGGACTCTGTTGAATCTGTAGGTCAATCTGGGGAGTACTGCCGTCTTCACAATGTTAAGTCCTCTCATTCATGCACATGGGATATTTTTGCGTTTATCTAGTTAGTGCTTCTTCAACTTATTTCAACAATATTTGGTACTTTGCAGTGTGTACATCTTACACTTTTTTTGCTGTTAAATTTGTTCAGGTTTTTTGGGGGGAGCTGTTATAAATGGATTGTTTTTCTTTGTTTTATTTTCAGCTTGCTTGTTGCTAGTGTATAGAAATACAGTTGTTTTGTGTGTTAATTTTGTATCCTGCAAACTTGCCAAACCTGTTATTAGTTCTAATAGTGTTTGTAGTGGCTTCTTTGGGATTTTCTATACACAAGATCATGCCATCTGTAAACAGAGAGAGTTTTACTTTTACATTTACCTGTTTATTTATCCTCTTGGTCTGTTCATTCGTTCTTGCATATCTGCACTTCCACCTGAGAGTATTCCCTTTAGTATTTACTGTAGAGCATGTGTCTGGGACTAAATCTCTCAGATTTTGATCGTCTGAGAATATCTTCACTTAACCTTCATTTCTGAAGAACACTTCGACTGGATAAAGAATTTTAGTTTGCAGTACTTCCCCGCCCTTTAAAGATGTCGTTCCATTGTCTTTGGCCTCCGTTGTTTCAGTTGAGGAAGCATGTGCCTGTTTTATTATTTTCCCCTGAAAAAAACATGGTTTTCTTTCTCGCTGCTTTTAAGATTTCTCTTTATCTTTAATACAGCAGAGCTATGCTGCACAATGATTTTCCTAGTTTTTAAATCCTGTTTGGAGCTCACTGAGCTTTTTGAACCTTTGAACTGATTTATTTCATCAGATTTGGAAATTCTTGAACATTCTTGTTCAAAGATTGCTTCTTTCCTACTCTCTCCTGGTTCTCAGATTACAGTCTGTTGGGCCTTTGACCATGACCCCATCCTTCTTGTACCCTGCTCTGTTCTTGCCATTCTTTTTGCTCTGAACTTCACTTTTTCTACTGGTCTCTCCTTAAGTTCAGCAATCCTGTCTTCTGTTGAGTCTAGTCTCCTATTAAACACATCCAATGAGTTCTTAATTTCATATGTTGTGTTTTGCTATTTTATTTCTTATTTTTGGCTGCACCACGCGGCATGTGGGATCTTATTAGTTCCCCAACCAAGGACCGAACTAGCACCCCCTGCAGCGGAAGCATGGAGTCTTAACCACTGGACCGCCAGGGCAGCCTCTGCTTTGCTATCTTGGCGCGTGCATTTGATCCTTTCCACAGATTCTAATTCTCTCTCAAAGCAGTCCAGTTGTTCATCAGACTACTTTGTCCATTCTTTACCCTTTTTTTCTCTTTTAACTTAATAACCACCATTATTTTGCGCCTTTTCTGCTAATAGCTCCACTGTGTGGTTCACCTCTGGGTCTCTGTTGACTCTGTCACCCTCCTGTACAGTGTTGAGCTTTGTTCTGGCAGGTGATCCAGTTACTGGCAGGTCACCTTGATGGGCCTGAGCTTGGTTTCAGGTGTCAGCTCTGCGCTCATCCCGCAGGTGCAGAGTCCTCACCCCTGTGCTGTCGCCCAGGAGGCTCAGCTGGGAAGCCAGAGGGGCCGACAGGCTCCCTCCTCCCTGTGTGGCTGGAGCTCCAGCACTGTGCTTCCTGAGTCTCTGTTAGCCATCAGCCTGCAGCAGCCACCTCTGGGCGTGAACGAGTCAGCAGCTCCAGGGACCCCCGGATCTCCTCACAGACCTGTGTCTCCGTCCTCTCCACATAGCACCCCTCAAGCCCAAGGCCCCTTAGCAGCCCCGGATTCTGACCTCCCTCTGGGCTCTGTGGCCCTGCCCTGCATTAGGGAGAGAGATGAAGCGAATGCTTCCCTTCTCTCGAGGGCCTTAGCCCGGCATCCACTGCTTCCTATGCTTTGCCCAGCTTTTACAGTCTCTATGGCAGGGAGCTAAGGCTGATGTGACTCACACTCAGAGTCCTTCAAGACCCACATAGACTCCTGAGGAGTTTGGGGCTCACTCTGCAGGGATGGGGGCCACAGAGGAGCCAGAGGGCAGACCCCAGCCCCTCTCCAGGGCTCAGCTTCCCCCGTGGTCCAATGCAGGGCTGTCCCAAAAGCTCTCCTGAGCCCTCCCACCCCAGCAAGGACCAGGGAGGGCCTGGGAAGGAGACACAGAGGAGCAGGCCAAGCGGCCGGTGCCCAGATCCTACTGCCCACCGGGAGCCTGGGCGTCCCGTACCTGTGGGCCAGGTACGTCGGGTAGCTGGGGAGCCCCAGGCTCAGCGTTCGTTCAGTGACCTTGCCCCACGAGACCTGAGGGCATGGTGTCCTGAGGCTTGGAACAAATCAAGCCCCAAAGTCCTGCTGGGGGCCTCACCCTTCAGTGAGCACCCCATGGAACCATTAACCACAGGCCAGTATAATACCCACCCATCGCAGGAGGCCAAAGCCCTCAGGCCACCTGAAAACTCAGAAGCCACCTTCCGTTCATCTGTCCCACCTCCAACGTTAAAGCTTTTGTCAAGGGGTGACATTTGTAATCATAACTGTGTTTTTATAGAATTTAACAGCTGAAGAAGTCCTTTCACATGCAGTATGTCGGTTATAACAGCTGGCATCACTTAGATCCCCTCGGTCTCCTGCACCCTCCACCCTCCTTTCCCACCAGCTTCCTCTGTTCCCCAGGAACAGGCTCTGCCATCAGAGGAACCGATCCTGAATTTTATGTTAATCACATTCTTGTGTTGTGGGTTTTTTAAAATCATTTTTGCCCCCATTTCACGTCACCAACAACACAGCTTGGTTTTGTCTCTTTGAACTTGATGGAAGGTCTCAGTGTCACTCCTCCTGACGTAGTGTTCGCGTCGCTGGTGCAGCTGCCGCTTGGCCACTGTCCTTGCTGTGGAGAAGCCACTGTCTTCCTCTCTGTCCTTGTGTGGACAGACATTTGACTTCTTCCCAGTTTGGGGTGATTAGGAAGATGGGCTGCTGCGCACCTGTGCCATGCCCTCACGGGGCTGTCTCCTAAGGGTAGGGTCGCTGGCGGGGTGCAGGGCCACACCAGTCCCCAGGCACGTTGCACCGCCGACAGCGGGAACTCCTCTCAACACTTGGTGGTGTCAGTTCTTATAACCTGGTGGGTGTACAGTGGTGTCTCGCTGCAGTTTTAATTCACCTTTTCCCTGATTCCTAAAGAGATGGAGCATTTTTTGCATGTTTATGGGCTCTTTGTGTTTCCAGTACTGCGAACGGTCTTTTCGTGTCTTTTGCACCTTTTGCTCTCAGGCCGTCCACCGATAGCAATGCTGGGCGCATTTTCTCATCAGTGCTGGTGCTTTTATCCTGGACGTTTCCTTGTTGTCGCTTCCATGCGTGGCAAACCCCTTCCGCTGTCAGCCTGGCTGTCCCAGCATCATGGTGTCCTGGTTGGTTTTGACCACACGGCTTTCCCTCCACCTTGTGTTCTGTTTCCTGTCCTTCAGGCATGAAGTGAGCCCCTGCCGCCCTTGCTGCCCGCCCTCCCCGGCCCACAGCCGGCTGCGCTCCCTTCCAGAGCTGCCTTAAGAGTTGGCAGACATACACACCGTGGGATTGGGGCCAAGACCCCTCCCTTTCCAGGTTCAGATCCACTTGACAGCCTGGTGCGGGGAGGGGCTGCAAAGCTGCCCTGTACGATGGAAACGGTGTGGCTCACAGGTGCGGTCACATGACTTTGCCAAACCTTCTTCCAGAACTGGGCTGCATCCTCCTTGGGCGTGGGGACCACGCTGCCTGAAGCCACACGCTGCCCAAAGGGCCCTCAGCCTTCAGTCCAGATGGCGGCCCTCAGCTTTCAGCACACGTCACAGCCAGCTGGGGACGCCCATGCCTGTCCCCTGGGCTTCTGGCCTTTCGGGGACCCCGATGGCTGTGATATGGTAGCGCGGGCTGAGAGCCACTGGAGAGGACAGTTTGGGAAAGCAGGCGCACTCAGCAGAGACGCCGGTCCCCGGGACAGAGACGCCAGGCCCCGAGCAGAGAGGCTGGGCCCTGGGACTGAAAGTCCCCGGCTCCGGCTCCAGGAGAGCCTGGCACGCGCCTGCACACAGACACACGGCCAGGCCCGCCCGTGTGTGCACACCTCTGTTGTACGTGCATAACATACACAGATGCCCAGTGGCTTGTCGAAGGCGCAGACGGGCGTTCGTTATCTGCAGAGTTTCTTGCCCATGGACGTCAGGACAGCCAGGTGGCGGCCTCGCGGGGACTGTCGCTGTTTGGCTGGCTTCCAAACAGGAGCGACCCCCCGTGCCGGCTTCCACAGGTCCACAGAAGCCAGGTCCACAGAGGCAGGTCCACAGAAGCAAGTTGCCTTTTATCAAATAGGTTTAAAACGGCGCTGGTGAGCTGTTACCATGGCTACAGAAATGCCTCTTTTCCTTAGAGTGTGAATGCACACACACACATACACTCACGGGCACACACACGTGCACCCACAAAACACGCACGCACACGTGTGCACACACGTGCATAAAGATGACCGCACACGCGCACACGTGTACACGCATGCGTGCACCCCAGGCTCTCACGGAGCCCCCCGTCCCGGCAGCGTGACGTCCAGGACGAGGACAGCGTGGTGCGCTACCACCTCTTCAGCGCCCCTTGGGCTGTGCTCCGCTATTACGCGGAGGACCTGCATCTGAAGCTGCCCCTGCAGGTACCCAGGGCACGTGGGGGGCAGAGAGGGCCTGGAGGCCCCCCACAGCCAGGATCGCTCGTGACGGCACTCCAGTTCCCGGGGGCAGCCACCAGTGCTGACAATCCTGGGGGCTCCCCACTCCGTGTCCCCAAGGGTCCCTGCCAACACCCCCACCCCACCCCCGCCAGTTCCACGGTGCTCCTAGAAGCCTTGTGGCCAAGTCGGGTGAGGGGCGGTGCCCCCATGGTGGGCTCAGGGGAGGGGCGGGCAGTGCGCACAGCAGCCAAGGCTCTAAGCGGGCCACCTGGGCCCCCTCCAGGCCTGGACCCTCTCCAGGCCTCCTGCTGAGGGCCAGCCCTCCAGGCAGGGGCACAGGGTGGAGGGGCAGCGGCTCCCAGGTGACCTCAGGTTGACAGGCCTAGGGGCTGCTCTACTGCCCAGTCTGTGGGCTGCCTGGGACCGTCATGGCGTGCGGATGGAAAAAGAGACATGCCACCACCCTCTTGTCCTTCTTGCCGTGAGGGGCTCTAGGCCTCAAACTGACCAGCAGAGCAGCCCTGGAGCCTGAGGCCCGGAGAGGGAAAGGGGCTCGCCTGGTGTTTCTGCAGGGCCCACAGCAGAGCCGGGGAGGGCGGGAGCCAGGGTGCCCGGTTTGCAAACCCACACGCCCACACCCCACCACCTGGTGTCCGCGTCCCCTCAGGACGGGGAGGGGCAACTGACAATTCCTTCCAGGAGCTGCCCAACCAGGCCTCCAACTGGGCAGCCAGCCTGCTGGAGTGGCTGGGGTTCCCCAACATCCTGCTGGAGGGCGTGCCCGACGTGCCCCACAAGTCTTACTCCTGCCAGTTCAAAGTGAGCAATCTGTCCAGGTAAGATGGCCCCACCACTCCGCCAGACAGCCTCACACAGGGCCCTGGGATGGATGAAAGAATCAACGAATGAGTGAACCAAAACCTGCTGCTCTTCCCCTAAACTCTCTCCTTCCCAGAGCTTTTCAACCAGGGCCTGGGAATCTCAGGTGGGTGAGCTTTCGTGCATGTCTGCATTATCTACACGTCGCCTGTATCAGTCAGATAGGCAGGTTGTGCTGCAGAACGAGCATCCCCCAAACCTCAGTGGCTGGACGTGAAGGCTCACTTCCTGCTCAGCTCCATGTCCGTGGTGGGTGGGCAGGGTGTCCTGGGGCCCAGGTGGGTGCAGGCTCCATCTCACACAGAAAATGCAAGCAGTCAGTCCACACTGGCTCCTGGATCCCTTCTCCCATTCACATTTTACTGCCCAAAGCAGGTCACACAGCCACACACCCAGCAGGCAGGTTAGGGCAGCGTCCAGGCCTGGGGGGACCCATGTGGGTGGCCAGCACCAGAAACCCCCATGCTGAGGACACCTCCTTCCCGGGCTGGTGGGAGGATTCAGCCTCACCCACACGTGTCCCCACACAGGGAATCCCCAAGGTTCTGGTGTCCCAGGGAGGGCCCGCTGGTCAACCACCTGTCCACACAGGCTACCACCAGACACCGCCCAGAGGCCTTTGGTCCTGAGTTTGGAACTTCAGGGGATGCAGATGTCTGTGGGCTCCTCTGCCCAAGTGCAGTCCACTCTCCCCTACCCTGGGGGGATTTCTGTGATGTCCTGCCATACCCTCAGGAAAGGAAAAGGCCCAAACGGGAGCTGCCCATGCCGCCCGGTGGCAGTGGTCGCTCTCTGAGGCCTGGCTGAGGTGCAGGCACCTGAGTTCTGACTCTGAGCCCACAGGTTCCTCGGGAGTGAGAACCAGGCCACCTTCTTGCCCATCACCTACAGGCACCAGATTGTGAGTGGGGTCCTGACCCAGCTCTGAGAGGCCTGCGGCCCCAGACCTCCCGGCCCCCAGTGGGCAGCTGAGGCCTCTGCGGGCACAGGAAGGTTCGCCTTTGTCCTGACCAGAGGGATGAGGTCCCGGGGCTGGGGGCCCCTGGGGGGGTGAGGGGATGGATGCTTGGAGGCTGCCCCCACCTCACTGCACAAGGGGAGCACAGCTGGGGCCCCGAATGGGTATCACCTTCAAGAACCTGTGGGACTTGCCAAGACCACGGGGACTGGGGAGGTGTGAGTCCAGTTGGTCAGTGAGGACGGGAACCACGGGCAGAGCCGACCAGAGGCTGAGCGTCCCCGAGAAGCACGGGCAGTGCCTGGCCTATGGTGAGGGAGGGCCTGGGACAGGCCTGCCCAGGAGAACCGGCTGGTGACAACTGAAGGGCACAGGCCACGTGGGCTGCCCAGGAGGGGCTGGGCCGCCCCCGACACAGGCCTCCAGGTGGAGGCTGACTCCTGCCCAGAGTGAGGACCCAGGGCGGGCTGCGCTTAGCTAGGGCATGGGTTCAAATCCAGACTCAACTCCCATGAGCCGAGCGTCCCAGCCAAGGTCTCCCATCTACCAAGCGTGAGAACGATCACCACCCTTGGGGGTTGTGTGAGCCGGTGACACGAGGAAGAGCTGGGTGTACCCTTGCCATTGTCGCCAGGAGCCTCGGGAGGCTGTCTGTGGGCTCAGCCCCAAGACGGGAGGGCCCGGGTGTCCCCGCCCCCCCCGTCACATGACAGGTGACCAGTGCCATCCCTGCCACCCCCAGCTGTTCGAGGTCCTGGCCAAGACCCTGTACGGCCACGAGAGGAAGCGCCTGTTTGGGATCGACCAGCTGCTGGGGGAGGGGGTCTTCAGCGCAGCCTTCCCCCAGCACGACGTGATTCCAGGGGCTGGAGGGGCGGGGCCGGGTGGTCGGGCTGCCGCCAGAGGGTGAGTTTCTGGATGAGGGGGACCCCAGGTCCTGCCCGGGGATGCGGGGCAGCAGCACACCAGGCCCCGCTGCGGCCTGTCGTCTCCCCGAGCAGCTTCTCTCTCTCGGGGGGATGGGGAGGTCACCGAGCCCCTCACAGACCCGGGGAGGATGTGCTCACCACGCCAGCTGCCACCGTACCAGGCTGGGTCAGCCGCACCATCACCCTCGACAAAACGCCCACTGCGTGGGTTAGGAGGCTGTTTACTCCCCGTGAGGCCCCCAGAGCCGCACGAAGGGGCAGCGGGGCCTCAGGGCCCAGGTCAGTCCTGCACCCACTGCTGTGTGACTGGGGGACAGTCGGTCCCGGGCAGCCACCGAGGGGGTGAATGTGGACGCGCCCCGGGAAGTGCCTGGGCACTCAGGCTCCATCACGCTCCACGGGCCTCGCCCTCCCTGCTGGCCAGGGCTGCACGGCACGGGGTCGGTAGAACCCTCACCCGGAGACGCGGAGCCCACTCTGGACCACAGTCACTGGCTCCTCCCAGGGCCACCCCTCCAGGCCCTTCCTCTGCCCTGGACTTGGACCCCGGGCTGAGGGGCTCAGCACAGATGTCCCCTCCTCAGAGAGGGCTTCCTGGACCCCCAGCCCCCAAAGTGACTCTTTTGCCCTTGAGCAGCAACCCTGCATCCTGGGGTTTGTCTGCCGTGTGCCCATGCCGGGCCGGCGGCCACCTGTGGGTCTCGCCCTGCCCTGAGGCCCCCACACACCTAGGCTGTGCCTGGCTGGGGTAGGGTGCCCAGACCAGCCTGGATCCTCCCTGCCCGACCGCTTCTCATCCCCAAGGCCCCTTGACGACACCCCCAGAGGGCCCACGGGCCCTGGGTCTCACCCAGCGGCAGGTCCGGCTCCAGCCCTGGGCCCACTGGCACAAGTGGCACAAGTACCAGCTTCTGGACCACGTGCGCAGGTACCTCAGGGAGAAGGTGGCCTTCTACTTCGCCTGGCTCAGTGAATCTCGTGCCCACCGCCCCTCGGGGCCTCCTGGGCCCCTAGCTTGGTCTTCAGGGTAACAGTCTGCTAATAGGTGCCCCCAAGAAGGGAGCTGTGCCGGGGGCTCAGCCACTGGCCATGCTGACCCCTCCTAGGCCAGCGCTCCCTGGCCGAGCCCTGCCCCTGCCCCACCACCTGGCCCCATAAGGTAACCCAGCACTGGGACCGTTCTGGGGCACCCCCATGTGCTGGCCATGGACCGGGAACCCCCTTCTGCAAGCCAGGGCCCCCTTTTGACTCCAGCCCTCAGTGTCCCTGGCCCACCAGACATGTCCCGGGAAGCCCTGGGCCACCCCAGGAACTCCCAACCTGGCAGAGGTCGCCCCTGCCCGGGGTCCAGGGAGAGCTGCCCTCTCACCTCCTCCAGGCAGGCTGGCACCCTGGGGATGGCTGTCTGCCCCGGACGGCCCCCCGTCCTCGCTTTCCTCACGGGCTCCCCACCCTGCCGCCCAGCACAGTCTCGCCCCCCGCGTCCCCCGTCCTGCCCCAAAGATAGCGATGCGCCTGCCCTCAATCGCGCATGCGCAAGTCTGTCAAGATGGCGAGCAGTGCTGGGGTTCTGTGCAGGGCGGCGGTTCCTGCCCTTGTGGAGTGTACCGGCCTCGGGTGACACAAGGAGAGGCCACCCATAGCCTCTGGGGACCCGGATGCGGCGGGGGTGTGGCTGTGGCCAGGGCGTTGGCGCCCAAGGCACAGGCCACGTGTGAAGGACCTGAGGCTCCATCTCGGGGCAGGGAGGGCCGGGACCCCAGGAGGGCAAGGCCAGACCACAGGGCCATGGGGGGCACGACAGGTGGGGTCCTCGTCTCGGTCCTGGACAGACTTGCATTTTACAGAGGTCACTCTGGCTCACGCAGGGCAGACAGGACACCAGGCTGGGATGGATCTGGGCTTGACCCGTGAGAGGCAGACAGGGTGCACACTTGAGGGCTTGGGAGTACTGAGGGACCTGGCCACGGTGGGGTGGGGTGCAGAGCCGGAGGCATCCACAGTGACCCCCAGTCACCCAGGACTGGAGTCCAGTGGGTGATGTGCCTCTGAAGCAGGGGACACCCATCCTGGGCATGTTGGTTGGAGGTGAATGGGGCTCAGGAAAGGGATGTCCGGGAGGTGGGAGGCACAGTGGGCTGGAGCCCTGGGGGCTCAGGTGCCGAGGTCAACATGGGGGTGGTCCACAGTCCCGGGTGGGGCGAGGAGGGCAGAGCTGTGCCCAGAACTGCCGGGGGGGTCCTCCCCGAGGACCGGTCCCCTCCCAGCTTCCTAGAAGGCCCCCACCCCTGCTGGCTGAATGTGGTCCCCAGAGGACGTGCGGCTGTGTAGACCCCCACCTGGGCCTCAGTCCTGCGCTGGGTACCCAGGCCACCCACAGCCAACTCCCAGGGTTTCCCTGCCTGGGCCCTGACAGCTGACCCTGGCGTCCCCCTGCAGGGCTCTACACAGGCTGGCTGGTGCCAGCGGCGTGGGGCAGGCACACTGGTGTCCCTGGTGGGCTGTCTCATGGTGTCCTCAGACGCACCCACGTAGTGTCCTCTCCCCTCAGCTCCCAGGCCTGCCCCTTGCCTCTTGAGATGGGTGTGCAGTAAGAGGGACCCCCAGGTGCCAGGCTCTGTGCAGCGCTGGGGATAGAGGTGAGCACTGAGCACATCCCTGCCTTAAGGATGTCATGGAGGGTCCTGCCCGCGAGCTTGGCTGGAAGACTGGCAGGTGGACAGGGGTGCTCCCCAACTGACAGGTGGACAGGTGCGCTCCCTGACTGACAGGTGGATAGGTGTGCTCCCAGGTGGACACAGGTGGGCAGGGTGATCCCAGGTGGACATAGGTAGACAGGTGTGCTCCCAGACTGACAGGTGGACAGGTGTGATCGCAGGTTAATTTTATTGGCACTCGCCCTTGTTTCTTACAATAGTGTAAACTTTTCTTACAATAGATAAATAACTGGGCTTGGGTTTTATCCTACTATGGAGCTGAAATTTCAAGAAGTTATCTCCAAAATTATCATTGCATACATTTTTAAAAGAAATGCTGGGCCTGGCAAAGACAGTGTGGGGAAGGAGGGGGCAAGGGGGCAGGGCTGGGGGAGGGCCACCTGCCCAGCCCCCACAGCTGCCCTCCCTGCCCAGAAGGCAGGAGCTGTGCCCGCTCTGCCTGGACTCTGCCCCTTCTGGCTGCTCCCCCGCGCCTGTGCGCTGGTCCAGGTACGAGGGCAGGTGAGGGGAGGAAGGCAGCCCCCTGGGTCCTGGCCCCGCGCCACCCGTAAGGCCAGCTCGGTCACCACCTAAGGCAGAGCCCTCTGTGAGTTACATAACCCGGGTGGCAAGGTCCCCACTGGGCTGGGACTGCAACTGGCACCCCCCTCACAGCACTCAGCAGGGTGCCTGCACCAGTAGACGTCCACCTGGAGCTTTTACTATTATTGTTGTCATTATGTATGGCTGGCCGAGAAGGTCAACTGGCGACCCCCGAGCAGGTAAACCCTGAAGTTCTCAGGCACAGCCGGACTGAGCAGAATTCAAGAGGCCGGGGCGAGGGGCCCCTTGGGGTCCCTGAGCCCTCTGGGTCCCGTCAGCCCGCACCCTTCCAGGGTGTGTCAGCTTTTCCATGGGAACAGCGGCCTCACCGGCATGCCATACTCACTGGGCCTCGAGCCCTGGTGCCCAGGATGGACCCACAGACAGAGACACCTTTGACACACTGCTGGGAACCCATCTGTACCAGTTTCCTAGGACTGCTGTGACAAATTACCACAAACGGGGGGTTTAAAACAACAAATTGCTTTTCTCCCAGTTTTGGAGGCCAGAGTCCAGTATGGAGGGTTGGCAGGGCTGGTTCCTTCTGGAGAACTGGCTCTGGGCCTCCGGCCTGGGTTCTGAGGGCCGCCAGGAATCCTCCCGTCCACTGGCTGAGGCTGTGTCTCTCCCATCTCTGCCTCCGTCTTCACGTGGCCTCTCCCTCTGTGCGTCGCTGTGTCTGTCTCCGCTTCTCTTACAGGGATTTGTCATTGGTTTTAGGCCGTCCCCCTAATCCAGGGTGCTCTCATTTGGAGATCCTTACCCTGACTACACATGCAAAGGCCTTTTTTCCAAGTAAGGCTATATTCTGAGGTTCCAGGTGGACATATCTTATGGGGGCCACAGTTCCATCCACTACAGTCCACCCTCTGGCCCCCAAAATTTTATGTCCATCCCATGTGCAAAATACATTCACCCCCAACCCAGTGTCCCTGGAGTCTCACCCACTGCAGCATCAACTCTAAGTCCAAAATCTCATCTAAATATCAACAATGCAAAAAGTCCCCAATCTCGTCTAAATTATCTAAACTGGGTACAGGTGAGACTCTGGGTGTGGGCCCTCCTGGGGCAACCTTCCTCCCTCCCTGTGCACTAGGAAACGCGTCACTGCCTCCAGAATACAATGATGGGCACACGTAGGACAGGTGTGGCCTTTCCTAAAGGGAGGGACAGGAGGGAGTAAAGGACCACCAGTCCCAAGCGCGTGTGAACCTCACGCCCCCGCCGCAGGCTGGCCGGCTCTTCGACCACGGCGGCACCGTCCTGGGGCTGTTCGCACTACGAGGACCTCAAGGTGGGTCACCCCCGACAGAGCCCGCTCCCCGAGCACGCACTCCCACTAGGCACCGGCTCCCCTCCAGGAGCGGCCGAGGCCCCAGTCTGCCGCCTCAGCCCCCACAGCAGCTGTGAACCCCGCCGCCGGTGAGAGTGAGCCCTGCCTCCCCAAGAGAAGCCGCCTGCGCCGTGCTGCCGGCTCCACGGTGGTCACGGTGATGGTGAGGGGTCCCCGCTGCCGTCCGCCCCCCTCATGCCTCTGCCCTCCTGAGCCTCATGGGGCAGCTGCGTCCCCCTTCCTGCCTTGGGGCTGGGGCCTGACGATTCCCCTGCGACCCACAAGACCCTCGACGTCCTCAGAAAGGCCCCCATGTACTTGGGTTCCAGGGAGGGGCCAAGTTAGGGGGTCTGCGATGTAAGAGGTGTGTGTCGGGCAGGGGGCTCTGGGAAGGTTTCCCCCAGGGCATCTTTCAAGCATGGCGGGGGAGGGGGCAATCCCAGCACAGGGGTCCACCTCACCCTGTCTTGTCTTCCAGTCAGAGGGGCTTCCTAATTGACCCCCTTAGATGTCAAGGAATTCCCAAGTAGGAGGGGAGAAGGAGGGATGGTTCTTGAGCACCTGGGGCTGACAACAGTGCACAGAGGCCCCTTTGATAGCCACAGGTCACCCACCCTCTAGCTCTCCCTGCCTGCCCCACCCACCTCTCCCTGCCTGCCCCCCCCCCCGCCCCACTGCCCGGCAACCCCACTAAAAGGAGGCAGGAAGCACAGCCTGGCCGAGGGGCGGAAGCAGGGACGGAGCTGTGTGGGGGGCTGGGCTGCAGAGCAGGGCTCATGCACCGGGCTGCCCCACAGGTGGCCGTGGAGGTCATGTGCCTGGGGTCCATCGTCCTGTACCGGGCCATCATGGCCATCCTGCTGTCCAGGTCAGACAACACCCTCCTCGCAGCCTGGATGAGCTTCCACTGCTCCTGCTGGTGGGGTGGGGGTGGGGGCTCTGACCCACCCCTCCGTCACCCTGCCATCTCCTATCAGGCGTCACGCGTCTCCAGCCTCACGGGGTCCATGGTGAACCTTGTCTTCATCCTCAACCTCTCCAAGATCTACATGGCCCTGGCCCACGTCCTGACGAAATGGGGTGAGTGCCGAGGCCGGCTGGGTGCTGACCAGGGACCCAGCCCTGCTGGACCGAATCAGAACATGACTTTTGTCATATCTGAATGAGGTACGGGTGGGACGTGCCACATCCTCCGCCCGAGGTCCCTTAAATGGCAGTGAGCAGGGCCTCTGTGCGGGGAGAGGGGGGCACCCCAGGCCTCGCCCCGCATCAGCAGGAATCCTTGCCCGTCTCTGCCTGCCTCTCCCCCCTTTCTCTGACCCCCTTCCATTTCCTAAGGACAAGTCCATCCGTTCCACAAATTGCACAAGTTGCAGTCCTGGTCTAGGAGAGGGACAGAGGTCAGCGCACAGCGAGGGAGGCTGGTGCGGCCCCAGAGTGCCGCGGAGAGAATGTGGGGTGGGCAGGCGGCCCGGGGAGAGGCTCCAGGTGGGGGTCCAGGGACAGGGCCCTGGGGGAGCCAGCGGTAACGTTCCTGCAACGGTGGGGCTGTGTGTCCCCCTCCGGCCTCAGGATTTTCCTCCAACTAACCGTTTATGCTCCCACCTCCACCTCAGCACCTGCTTGCTGGGCACCCTCTCCGCCCAGCCCCCCAGACCTGTGCCCCAGTCCGCTTTCCCGGGCCGCATCATGTTACTTTTTATTGTCACTTGCCCCAGCTCTTCCTTTACCGACATAACGCCTTTAGATGGTTTTGCAGTTAGAAATTCAGTAACGCCACACTTGGCCCCCTTCTTGAATGAATTTCTTTAAAAGACCCGGTTGACGCGGTCCTTTCCTCACTCCCTGCGCCGGTGAGGTGCTGACGACAGGCGCTCGCTGTGCCGCACAGACGCACCGGACCCAGACCAAGTTCGAGGACGCCTTCGCCCTCAACGTGTTCATCTTCCAGTTCGTCAACTTCTACTCCTCACCCATCCACATCGCCTTCTTCAAGGGCAGGTCAGCGCGCGGCACCGGCAGCGCCCTGCCTGGCCGCGCCCCGTGTCACGCCCGCAATGACCACGCCCATCTGGACCCACCCACACCTTGCCCCTAGGCCCCGCCCCCAGCCGGCCACACCCACGCCGCTCTCGGCCCCGCCCAGCCACGCACGGCCTGGCCGTCGGTCACGCCCTCACCCCGCCCACTGTGGGCTCTAGGCACTCGGGGAAGGCGGGGGCGGTGCAGGCGTCCGGCACGCGGCGCCCCTCGTGCTTCCGTCAGGTGGGCTGCAGGCGGCCGCGGGAGCAGAGGCATGGTTCGCCCCTAGGTTCGTGGGCTACCCGGGCAACTACCACACCTCGCCTGGGGTCCGCAGCCAGGAGGTGGGCGCGCGAGGACCCCGCCGTGTGGTGCTCCCTTCGCCTTCCGTCAGCCGCTCTTCTGCCCCCGCCCCGCCAACCCCTGCGCACCGCTCTGCCCCTTCCCAGACCCCACTCGGGACAGCCGTCCACGGAACACTCACAATCCGCGTGTCCCCGTTGGCACCCGATTCACACCTGAGCCGAGCGCCAGTCACAGGGATGGACCGTGAGCCGCTGTCGCGGCCACGAGCTCGGCTGGCACATTGGGGGTGCAGAGGCTGGCGACCCTCACGGGGGCTTCTCCCCAAGGCGCCCCTCGCCCCACCCCCCAAGCACAAGCAGGCTCACCTGCATGGCCCAGCAGCTTTGAGAGCCAGGGTGAACCTGTTTTTCCAGAAAGTGGAAGCTGGTTTGTGCAGGATGAAGAATCACTGTAGGGTGGGTTCCCCCAGAGCGGACGCCCAGTCAAAGACCCGGATTCAAGTAACGGGTGTGGGTGTCACCCTGGGAAGCATGCAAGGGGCAGGGGCTGTGCAGAAGGAGGTGCACCCACGAGTACTTGAGGGGGGGTCACCACTGTGGGCTTGTGAGCTCAACCCTGCCCCACGCCCTCTGAGACATCGTAGAAAATCCCTCAAAATGTGCCTATGGTTCCTTACTGGCTGAGGGCCAAGCACACCCCGAAGCAGCATGAGTGGGTGTTTTGAACAGTCCACAGGTGGCCTCTAGGCTGGGCCAAGGGGACCCGGGTGGGAGTCCAACAGCTCCTGTGGAGCACCTCACCTGAAAGACCCTCTTCTCCCTGATGGAGAACAGCAACTTCCCATGGGTCTGGGCTGTGACCCAACCCGACAGCTGCCTGCAAAGTGACTGACCCCCAAGGGACACTCTCCATTTTCGCATGAGAGGGGAGGGGCTTTCCAGGGACAGGGCAGATGGGACCACAACTTGGGGCATGACTGCACATGACATACAGCAGTCAGGCAGCTTTGTTATCAGTTATCAGTGGGAAAAGTTCCCAACTCAAAATGGTTTCAACAAAAAATGGAGTTTCACTGGCTCCTCTGTTGAAAATACAGGACCCTGTGAACTCAGATATGGCTGGATCCAGGTGTTTAAACAATGTTGCACTGCTTTCCCAAGCATTGGCTGTGTCCTCAGGCAGGCTCTCCTCACCTGGTAGGGAAGACATTCTGCAGTGTGGGCTGACATCCCAAGAGCACAGGACGACACCCTCTAGCTTAGTAGCCAGTGCAAGGCATGCTGTCCCACAAGCTCCCCATAAAAGCCCCAGGCCCACCTCTCGCTGGCTTGATCAGGTCACTGATTGGTGAGGCCTGCCTGAATCCTGGGTCCTCCCTGGAGCCACAGGCTAGGGTCAACCCCATGTGGGTTCCCAAAAGAGCCCAGGGTTGCCGTACGGCCGTGCTTCTGGTGTTCCCGTGACAGTCCGTCCGTGGGACCTGGGGAAGACTGTGGGGGCTTGAATGAGGTCAGGAAGGGGGAGGGAGGGAAGGAGGGTCTCTGCAGTCCTCAAGGTGCCCCTGGCATGTCTGAAAGGGAGATGAGGGCATGGCAGGGGCCACCTTCGAGGCATAGAGAAGGATAGGCAGCCGTGAGGCTGGTCCCTCCCACAAGCTAATCTGGAGCCCTGATGCTGTAGTGTGCGGCCGGAGGCTGCCTCACTGAGTTGGCACAGGAGCTCCTGGTCATCACGGTGGGCAAGCAGATCATTTGCAACGTGCAGGAGTTTCTTGTCCCGCGAGTCACCCACCCCAACCCGTCCCTGGGAAGCATCCAGGGACCGTGGGACCCGGAAGTGTCTGAGGCCGCAGCCCCCAGTCCAGCCCCAGCTGGGAGAAGAGGTTGGGGGGAAGGCAGGCCCGGCCCCTCCTGGACCCCAGTGACTCCAGTGCTGTGTAGGGGGAGGGTCGGCCCCAGCCACCTGCCCCACAGGCTCTCTGCCACCTCCACCCCATGTAGTTGCGGCAGGTGCTTGAGTTCTCTTGCCCAGGGGCCAGCTTTGGAGGGGAGGAGGCCTGGGTTCCCGGGCCCTGCCCCATCCATGCCGGTCCATCCTGTCTGCAGCCCACTGTGGCTGGGCCGGGGCGTTCTTAACGGGGACACTGGGGTCCCACCTCCCCAGTGCCACCCACTGGCAGCACTGGCGCCCCTCCCATGCCAGAGCCCTTGCAGTGGCCTGTCCAGGAATGGCCTCTTATCTGGCCCGAGGCTGGACTCAACCTGGACGCCCTCCAGCATCCTCACACACCCGATCTCCCTGTGATGGCCGCTCCCTGGCAACTCCCCCGGGCAACCGTGGCTTCAGACCTTGGCCAAGCCACGTGCCCTCTGTGGGCGTGGCCCTGACTCTCAGGGCAGGTGGTGCCGGGAAGCTGAATTCAAGATTACAACAGGCAGGTGTAGCTGGGCTAGTGAGCGACACGCGCGCACACACACGTGCCCCACTGTCCTCATCCTCTCCCTCCCCGCCCTGACACAGCTCCGCGGAGGAATCAATGCCCCTAGAGCTCCTACGAGTGATGCTGACTTGCCTGAGGGCTCTGCTGGGGAGCTTGGCACGCCCTCGCCCCCAACCCTGCTGCCGTAGGAGCAGAAGGCCTCACCCTCGCACTGCCCACCCTGTGGCCCCAGACCCTCCTCCCCCTGCTGCCCTTTGCTTGCAGAGCGACCAGGACCCGGCTTGGGAGGACGGGGCCATCGTCCTGGGGGTTTCTGTCTCCAGGGAGCTAAGCGGCCGGTGGCAGAGGTCCCGGCTCTGCTCCAAGGAGAGGAAGGCAGGGCTGGCCAGGTGCCCTGGGAGGCAGGCAGACTACGAGCTTCTGCCCTTCCAGGGCCCCTTTGACGGGCACCTTGAGATGGGTAGGAGCCATGGCGGTGGCCGCAGCCACCGTGCGCGGGGAGGGGCAGCTGCACTACTGAGGGGGCTTCCAGCCTCAGCATTCCTGTCTACATCTGCCTTGAAACATGATGTAGGGGTCCCTGATGGAGCCAGGCCTGCAAAGATCAGGAATTGTGGCGACCAGAGTGGGGAGCGCCCAGGAAAGCCTGGCTGAGGGCAGCAGTTGCAGCATCCTGGGCACTGGGGTTTGGAAGAGGACCTGGGCAGTTGATGGGGCTCTCCTGGAGCGGCCTTAATCTCCCCCCGCCCTGGAAAGCCTGGGCCAGAGCCCCCCGTAGGAAATGAGAAGTGGGGTACTCAGGAGAGTCAGCCCTGGGGGTGAGGGCAAAGGCCCCCTGAGAAGTAAGGTTACACCTCTGGGGAGTTGATTTCCTCCAGACATTTTCTCAATGCCCGCACTCTTTGCTGGACCCTCCAGTGCCCTTGCCAGGTGGAGGCCTATGCCTGGGGCTCATTCCCTGCATGAGGTGACTGCAGTTTTTGAGGCCAGAGTCCGCATCTAATGCGGGCACTGGTCCCTGCAGCCAGGCCCTTCTCTTTGATAACAGGGGAGAGAATCATGGCACAATCTGAAGTGCTGCATCTGAGCCAACACACTGCTGTGAGCTCCCCGGCAGCTTTGAGCTCCCCGGCAGCCAAAGCAAAAGGGGTGGCAGTAGTGGCATCATTTTGTGGGTAAAAGGGAGCAGAAGGCTCACAAGGGAGAGACATGGTTTTTCATGATAATGTGAGCCGGCTGACCTTGTGTCTCTACTCCACTGGACAAAAGGCAATGGGACCCCATGCTCTCCTTAGGAATTATACCTAAGAGCCAGGAACCCCTTTCAAGGAGCCCCTTCCTAGAATCAGCCCTAGAATCAGAGGCAGGTTCTACTGCCACTCCTGCCAGGGTGCGCCAAGCAGTGGGGAGGACTGTTAAGAGTCCCTGACCTCAGGGAGATGGGGTGGCCCATGACCAGCCAGAAACGCATCCAACTCTGTGAGAGCAGTCCGGGGAGGCTTCCTGAAGGAATGAGCCCTGCAGCCGAGCCTGCGGGATGAGTACCAGCAGGAGGAGCAGGAAAGGCCAGAGGCCGGGGCTGCTGTGCACAAGCAGGGGCTTCCCCTGAAGGGCGCAAGTGAAGGGTTTACGGTGGGCAGTGTCGGCCATCGGTCGCAGGCACGCGTGGCCCTTACCACCAGCTGCAACCGGGCGGGCAGGGGTCAGGGTTCGGGGGCCGTGGCTACCGGAGGGCCTGGCGGCGACCACCGACCCCCGCAGTGCTGCAGTCCGGCTTCATCACCGTCTTCGTGGCCGCCTGCCTCCTCGCGCCGCTCTTCGCCCTGCTCAACAACCGGGTGGAGATCCGCCTGCACGCGCGCAAGTTCGTCCGCGAGCGCCGGCGCCCCGTGGCCGAGCGCGCGCAAGGCATCGGCATCTGCTTCCACATCCTGGCGGGCATCACCCGCCTGGCGGTCATCAGCAACGTGAGCGCGCGGGGCCCGCCCGGGGTGGGGAGGGTGTCCGCGGGGGAGAGCGGGGCCGGGCGGGGCGGGGCGCGCGGCCCCGCCGGTCGCCCAGGCCTTCCTACTGGCCTTCTCGTCCGACTTCCTGCCGCGCGCCTACTACCAGTGGAGCCGCGCCCGCAACCTGCGCGGCTTCGTCAACTTCACGCTGGCGCGCGCCCCGCCCGCTTTTGCCGCCGCGCACAACCGCACGTGCAGGTGAGTCGGTGCCGGGGGCGGGGCTGGGCGGGGCTGGGCGGGGCTCCCACCCGGAGGGGCCAGGCTGGGAGGGCCTCGCGCCCCTGGCTTCCCGCCTCCTTCCCGCCTCCTGAGCCCCGCCGGTCCGGTTGCTGCCCTGCGGGAGGGATCTTGATCACCAGCCCCATTCCTTCCATGGGTACAAGCTTCTTTTCTTTTTCTAGTTCTTCTTGAGTCAATTTTGGTATTTAGTATTTGTTTTTACGGAAAACTGTTTCAGTTAAGCTTTAGAATGTAACGACATGAACTTATATTCTCTTAAGACCTCGTTTTGTAGTTATGGCCCCATTTTCTTTCCAGATATAGTACGTGTATTTCCTCTTGAAAATCAATTTTCTGAGTTGAAACCTTAATTCGTTTCAGACTTCTTGGGTTTTAATAAATTGTGTCTATAAATTTATTTGAACATACTTTTTATAAATTTATTTTTGGCTGCTTTGGGTCTTTGTTGCTGTGCGTGGCTTTCTCTAGTTGCCGCGAGCAGGGGCTACTCTTCGTTGCAGTGCACGGGCTTCTCATTGCAGTGGCTTCTCTTGTTGCGGAGCACAGGCTGTAGGCGTGCGGGCTTCAGTAGTTGTGGCTCGTGGGCTCCAGAGCACAGGCTCAGTAGTTGTGGCGCATGGGCTTAGTTGCTCCATGGCATGTGGGATCTTCCCGGACCAGGGCTCGAACCCGTGTCCCCTGCATTGGCAGGCAGATTCTTAACCACTGCACCACCAGGGAAGCCCCTGAACATACTTTTTAAAAGCTTCATTCCACTAGTGTTGATAATACTTCTATCCTTCACTTCTAAATATTTCATCACTTCAATTGTGATTTACCTATTTATCCATGAATCACTTAGGAAAGTAATTTCCCAAACACACAGAGTTTTGTTTTTGCTACTTTTAAGAAATCATTTGTGGTTTAACTGCACAGAGGTCAGAGAGCCTGAAGAGTTGACATAATGTAAACCTCACATTTGTTGAGTCTCCCTTTAGGATCTGCTGGTCACAATGGATTTTTGCATACGTTTCAAGTGAACCTAAACAGAATCTTTATTGATTTTGGAGCAAGGTTCTACATATACCCATTAGGTCAAGCTTCTAAGCTTTATTGTTCAGATTTTAATTTTACTACTAGAAGAAGACAAAACACTTTTAGTCACTTGTTAATCACAACTCTGGTGTATTTCATTAACTTCTGTGGCTACAGTGTTTTCTTATGCATTGTCTTTCCTCTGAGTTCATTTTTCTTCTCCCTGAAGTTTATCCTTTAATAGGCACTTTTAGGAACGGTGTGGCTGGTGAACTCTTAAGTATGTTCATTTTGTCCTTCAAATGGCAGGTATAAAATTCTAGATTAAGCATTATTTTCCCTCAGCTCTTTCTAAATATTTCTCTTTCGTGCACTGGCTTTTCTTGTTAAAAGCATTCTTTTTCATTTTTCTTCATTTGTGTCACTAACAGGCCTGTCACAGAAGGGTTTATTTAAGTTTCTCACTGAGACTCAGGTGCTACTGATCTAGAGTGATGCCTTTCTTTAGTTCTGGAACAGCCGCATTCTATTCCTTCAGGCAGTGATTCTCCATGCTCCCTGACCTTCTCTGCTGTTGGAGCATCTCCATTCCCCCATGTGTCTTGAGCACTCTCTCCTATTTGTCTGTCTTTCTGGGCCTCAGCACTGCGTAATTGTCTTCCAGCTCCCACGATGTGTCCCTTCTGTCATGTCTCATTTAGCCACTTAAAGTATAGCCCATTCTTTGGGGGATTTTTATTTTCAAGATTTTTGGCTTTTTTCTTTTCCTACAAAGTTGGCCCTGGTAATGCTTTGTTACCACAACACAGAAATACGGAGGACATGAAAGGACGGCAAGATGACCATTCAATCTGAACTAGCCAGCAAAGCCCAGTGTCGTGCTCAGGATAGCAAAGGAGCTGGCCGGGCAGCCTGCGTGGGGACATTCCCTGCTCCCAGTACCCTCGCTGGTAAGCCCAGCCGGTGAGGAGAAGCTGAGAAGTGCGTCTGGCACCCTCAGCCCGGCTCCCCACTGAGCCCCATGTCTCCTGCAGGTATCGGGCTTTCGGGGGGATGATGGACATCATGCCCGGACCTACTGGAATCTTCTGGCTATCCACCTGGCCTTCATCATCGTGTGTGAGGCACCAGCATGGTGGGCCCCACTCCCCACCCCCAGTACTTTGCCTAATCCCAGCACAAGGTGTGCAGGGGTTGGCGTGACCAAGGGCGTTCACTGCTGTGTCACCTTGTTCAGATCACAGTCCTCTGCATCCCTTCCCTGCCTGGCCTCTGTCTCCAGTTGTGTGGACGTCAGAATGCCCTGGGCACTGGGGAGTGTCCCACGGAAGCCAGGGGGTGGTCTCTGTCGCTGTGGCCTCTGCCTCTTCCGGGAGTTTCCTTTTCTGCACTGATGCTTGCTGTCCGCTCAACCCACACCTGAGGAGCAGGTGCCCCACGAAGGCCACCCTGGGGCACTTGTTTTGCCAAGGGGTGGGGGTGCCCTGCCCCCAGCACGTGGTGTTCTCCATCGGCCGGGTCCTTGACCTCTTGGTGCCTGACATCCCCGGATCTGTGGAGATCAAGGTGAAGCGGGAGTACTACCTGGCCAAGCAGGCACTAGCCGAGGACGAGGTGAGCGCCCCAGCCCCCGGTGCTCTGCTGCTGTCCCGCTCCCCCTTCTCTGCCCTTTCCTGAAAACAGGTTCTTGGTGGAACAAACGGGGTGGAAGGACCAGCCCTCGGGCTCAGAGATGAATCTGGGCCCACAAGCCTAGGCTGCCAGGAGCCAGAGGCAAAGGGGTCGCTCTGAGAGCAGCCCCACCTGGAGGGCGGCGGGGAGATGCGGAGCTGTCAAAGGCTCACCACCCTCAGAGGCCACAGCCCGTCTCCTGGCCCCTCAGGCCTGCTGTGGCGCCCACGGCCAGCCAACTGCAGCATGGTACCTGGAGCGCTGGGCATGCTGTGCCCGGGGGTATCAGGCAGCTCCTGCCCAGCCCCAGGGACCAGTGCTGTCTCCTCACTCCCCTGGGGCAGGACGGCTCCTGTCCTTCCAGCCCCTGCCCCTCCCCCTTCCCCATCGCCTGGCAGGCATAGGAGGTGGCTTCCACCAGGGGCTGCTCCATTCACACTTCCATCCCCCTCAGCCCTTTGGTGAGGCTCATCTCCTGTCCTCTGTCTTCTCTTCCGTGCTCCCTGCACGTGCGTGCTCTCCCTCAGATGGCGGTGTCCCCTCTCCAGACCAGCCCCGCCCCTTCCCACCCTGTCCACGCAGCGTCTTGCGAAACCTGCTGGGAGTCTGCCCACCACCCCCGCCCCGTCCCCTGCGTCCCCCGTCCCAAGGCCTGCAGGTCTGTCTTCTCATCTCGAGCCCCTTTCCTTTCCAGCCTGTCCACTGCCTCTGAGCCGCCCTTTCCTCTCCTCCTGTGGCACCACCTGGCTCCCCCAGACGGTGCGCTCTGAGGAGTGGGCACCCCTTCTCTCCGGGCAGCGAGCGCCCAAATGGGGAAGGTTTGGAAGGAGACTGAACTTTATCCCCTGACCAGTGAATGCCTCGAGGAAAGGACACTCCTGCGATGCTCGGTGCATCTCCTTCAAGAAGTTCTGCCTGTCTGGGTGCACATGGTCCTCTTCAGAGCTGGGAGCTTAACGGTACCTGCAGTTCGACTTTGTCCACTGACTGGCTTCACAACCTCTCTCTGTGTTTACCTTCTCCTAGCTCGGATCACACAGCACCTCCCAACTTCACCATCTGCTTACCGTTCTCTTGCTCTGCGGTTAGAAATCACACGGCATAAACGCCCGGAGACACTGCCCACCTTCGATTTCCTTAGGGGACGCTCCTCAAAGTGCACAGCAGTGTCAAAAAGGACACGTGGTTTTTAAAGCGCTTTGATGCACTGCGCCACCGCCCAGCTTTTCCCCAGAACTGCCGGTTGACACCTTTATTTAAAAACCCACGGCTCTGGGCCTTGGGCAGCACTGAGCATTTCTTGACCAGTGGGGCTGAGGCTGTGGTGTGGCCACTGACATTTTTTTGGAATCTGCCATTTGCTTACCCACTGTTTAAAAAATGAGCCGTCCTTCCGCTTGTGGGTGGTGGGGCTGCACGCACCATGCCCTTGTCACCAAATCCACAAGTATTTTCTTGCAAATGGTTGCTTTGTTGTTGTTGTTTCAAACTTTTTAAATTTTAAAGTAAATTTATGGAAACATAAGAAATGCTAGGTCACACCTCGGGTTTTCATGAAGTGAACACACCAGTGTAACCAGCTTTTGAACGAAGACACAGCCCTGGTCACCAGGACGCGGTCCTGACAAGGACCTTCCCACACCACCCTCCTCCTCCCACCTAGAGTAGCCACCAACGTGGCCTCCGTTGGAGGGACGGAATGATGGAACCCACAGGTGCGACCTTTTCCACGGGCCGCACAACCACGAGCCTTCCCTGCAGCGTTGTGCCTAACTAGCCAACCCCGGCTGCTGTGTCAGCTCCCTGAATGAAGACAGCCACTGAGCCGTTCTGCCCAGCTGCTGGGGACAGCGCTGCCTTCAAACTTCGTCCACACCTCCTGGTGCCTGCTGGTGCCCCCGCAGGGTGCATGTTTAGGAATGGGAAGTGCCAGGTCACTGTCCACCCCCAACAATGACGCCTCCCAGCGCTGTGGCTCCTGCGGGAACAGTTAACACAGGGCTGAGAACCCTATGCCAGCTGGGAGAACTACACCAAATACCTGTGGGTGTCCAGTTACCACTCAAGAGCATGCTGAAGACACGCCTGGTTTCACTTCCCTGGTGGCATGATGGTTAAGAATCCACCTGCCAATGCAGGGGACACAGGTTCGAGCCCTGGTCTGGGAAGATCCCACATGCCGTGGAGCAACTAAGCCCGGGCGCCACACTTACTGAGCCCACGCGCCACAACTACTGAAGCCCACGCACCTAGAGCCCTCGAGCCACAACCACTGAAGTCCACGTGCCTAGAGCCCGTGCTCCGCTACAAGAGAAGCCACCGCAATGAGAAGCCCACGCACCACAACAAAGAGCAGCCCCCGCTCGTCGCAACTAGAGAAAGCCTGCACGCAGCAACAAAGACCCAACGCAGCCAAAAATAAAATAATTTCCACTATTTAAAAAAAAAAGAATGAGCACACGCGGGACGTGATAAAATGAGTCCCAGCACACTGTATCTGGTTTCGGGTTTTATTTTAGAATTTATAAAATTCCAGTGTCATCCATATTCATGAGCCTTTACACATGTTTGCATATAATCTCCAAATTTTAAAGTTAAGGCCAAGGGATGGATGGTAGCCATGGACACATATGATATGGAAGACGTTCAACAAGGAGGAGACGGACACACGCGCCCATTCCCGCCAGGCTCTCCCCGCAGCATCGGAGGCCGCAGGGGACAGGCCTGGGCACAGTCATCTCATCCCCTTTAACAACAACCAAAAACAGAGCGAGCGAGACCCCAAACACAGTTTAGGAAAGGGGAGTTTGCATCTATGACGTTTAGCAGTAAATGCACGTGTGCAAAAATCTGTTGTGAGAATTAAAAATTTACCTCTGGGGAGGACAGGGCTGGATGCTGTAGGAAAGACAGAGGGAGGGGGAGGTGTGGGCAGACTCCTGGGGAGCCAGTGGGAAAGGCTCCGAAACTCATGCCGAAGGAGAAGAGGGGATGGCCCTTCCCCTGCGAGGCTCCCAGAGGCGGGGGGGCCTTTCCTCCTGTCTCCCTATTGCAATCAACCCCACCTCCTTCGGGGTCACGCAGCCCACCCAGCAGGAGCAAACGCCCCTCCTTTCCTCTCCCAGGTGGCCACGCCTCTGAATGGGCACACTTAAGGCCGCCGGAGCTAGTGGGGACTTGCAGAGGCGACCGCAGTTAGACTCGGGGTCTACTCAGGAACTGAAGAGTCAGAAGGGGTCCGAGCTCCAGTTAATAAATTGAGAGAAAAACTCTGGGGGTGGGGAGAAGGTGGTCAGAGCAGAGACGACTGTCCCCAGGGCACAGGGCAGCTCCTCTAGGAGGCCCAGCATCTGGCAAGACAACTCAGAGTGGCCCGTCGCCTCCGTGGACACGGGGCCCCACCTTTCCCTCTTCAGGGTGGACCTTGACCAAGCTGGCTGGGGCCGGGGCACCCTGACCCGCCAAAGCCTGGGGTCCAACCGCAGGACTGACCTACCACACACCTGACATAGAGGCCGCCAGCAGCACCAGGGCCTCTGGTCCCGGCCGAGCGGCAGCCTCTCTCTACCCCAGGGCCAAGAGGCCTGCCCTTCGAGCATGCATCAGCGGCCACCTGGGGGGTGGCCCGTGTGCTCCCCGTTGGACGGGCCCACTGGCCACCGACCCAGTGGGTGAGGGACAGCACAGTCTTGAGCCGGGCATTCGGCTTCCAGCCCCCAAGGCCGCAGCAAACACACCCTGAAGCTCGGGACACCCCATACCAGCTCTGAGGTAGAAAGAGGCAACTCACTCAACAGGGGGCATCTGGGAAGGGGTGGGTGCGAGGGAGCGGAAGGTGGTGTAAAACCAAGTCAGCCAGCGTGCAAAGGGTGGGGCCTCCGCCCAGCAGGAGTGGGTGGTCTCCACCTCCCCGGCCAGCCCCCTCCTCTCCACCTGGCGTTCCTCAGGCCCCGCACTCACCAGGCTCACCAGACGCAGGGCCTGCGCCTGTGCGGTCCGGGGCAGAGACCCCGACGGGACACAGGGCAAGCCAGGGCCCCCCAAGAACCGCGTTTCCCTCCTGCCTTCCTGATCCCTCTGGCTCCACCGTGGCTCTCCTTTGGGTCTGCGGGCGCCCAGTGTGCACACTGGGCCTCCCGACCTGCCCTGTGGTCTGGGTAAGTGGGCTTTTTGGCAGCTGGAAGAAGGCGGAGCACATTCTACAGGGAAGAGCATCTGGATGGCAGGCAGGCACGAGAGAGGGAGGGGGGTGGGAAAGGAAGAGGGCAAACGTTTTGGCTTTTATAAAGTCAAGGAAATTTATTTCCTGAGGTCATGACACAGGAAGTAGACTCGGCTGCACCTGTGGTGCTCTCCTGGCGGAGGCCAGAGCCTCGCCGACGTGCTGGGTGACACTGTCCTGTGACCTCCTTAGTGTTCACAAGAGTGGAGAGCCGCCCAGAGCGAAGGCTGGGAGCAAGCCCCGCGCTACGCTGGGTGCCACCAGGCCCGGGGCCGGGCCACACACAGCGCGGGGCGCCGGCTTCGCTGTGAGACCTCGGGGAAGGGGAGCATCGACAATTTACGGAGGGTCCAGCCGCTGGGTCAGATTGAGACAAACCATCATGTGGCGGTTTCAGGTCAGCAGGCTGGAGAGGGTTCTGCTCTTTGATCATTATCGTTTGGGGCCCCATGGGAGGGTCTTGGGGGCCACCTGAGCCCCAAAGCTGGGAAACTCCTCGGAGCTGCTCATATCGGGAGCCTGTGGGGGGAGAGAGGGCTCGGCTTCAGTGACGAGGCCGCCCCCGCCCCCTAGCAGCTTCTGGAACGGCCGCCGAGGCGCACGCGCAGGGGCTGGACGGCTGAGCCTCACCTTCTCGCTGCTGCTAGCGGTCCAGGGCGCGTCACGCACCACGAAGCCCCTGGACGGCGCCTTAGACTCCTCGTGGGGGGCGGGCTTCACGTACAGCTGCAGCGCCTCGCTGTCCACCACGTCGGCCAGCTGCGGGTGCGGGGGGGGGGTGTCAGTTTGCAGCAGCGACGGGCACCCCTGCACCCGGCCCCAGGTGCCTGCCGCCCAGCCCGGACTCACGTATTCCTCCTCCAGGTTGAGGATGTGGTCGATGGCCTCCTCCACATTCTCCGGGAGCCCTGTCACGGTCACGCAGTTGGGGTCTGGGGCCCCACTCTGTGGGAAGCGAATGTCCACCTGGAAGGAGCACACACAGCAGCTAAGACGGCTCTGAGGGCCCCGTCGTGTGCGGCTGGGAACGGTCTGTTTCTAGTGAAGATCCCCCCTCGGGAGGACCGGGGCCCTGCGGGGCACCTGGTGTTCAGAGCCGCATGTGCCCTCGCAGATGCAGAGCCATCGGCCACCACGGGGCTGCCGCCTTCCGCAGGCCATGCAGGGCGCCGCCGACAGGGCCAACTACACACAGCTGTGACCCCACGCGACCTCTACCTGAGGGACAGGGACCTGAGCCTCAGAAGTCTCCCAATCCGGTTCCCGAGTGTGGTCAGCGACCCAGGCAGGAAGAGGTGAAGCCCCAGGTGGTCCCCGCTGCCTCCTCAACTGGCTCATGGGGAAACAAGTGGCTTGATGGTGCACGGAGCACCCAGCCGCTCCCCCCGCTGTGCTTTTAGGGCTCAACGCCCTTCACGATCAGGTCGGGGACTCACCTTGAATTCATCCATGATTTTGCGGATGGCTTTGCCACGGGCACCAATGATGCGGGCGTGAACACGGTGGTCTAGCGGGACATCCTCAGAAACCATCTGTTCAAGTTCACCCACAATTTTCAATATGGCATCCCGGGCAGCTTCTGTATTCTTCTCGTACCCTGTGATGGTAATTTGGTCCTGGGGCTGAGAAAGGAGAATCCGGTCAGAAGAGGGGGCACCCAGGGATGCCTGACTACGAGCACCGACCCAGCGGGGCGCAGCTCTGTGGGGAGGTGAGAAGAGGGGTAGGCGCTCAGCGGGCCTGGGTGAGGAAGGCCTCACCTTAAGGGTGAGGGGAAACCCAACCAGCTCAGAAGGGAGAGCGCCTAAAACAGCAGGTTACCAGTACCTGTGTTCTCCCGCCCCCCGCACACACTCCACCAGAAAGACAGTCGCGGACGAGCAGGAGGAAGGGCACCGGGCCCCAAAGCCGAGGGGACGCTGGCAG
This sequence comes from Monodon monoceros, assembly GCF_005190385.1. Classification (NCBI taxonomy): domain Eukaryota; kingdom Metazoa; phylum Chordata; class Mammalia; order Artiodactyla; family Monodontidae; genus Monodon; species Monodon monoceros. Next base: position 634,179 of record NW_021703772.1, on the reverse strand, counting down.
CTGAGGGCATGGGGGTGGGTGGCCTCCACTGGAGGCGTCTCCGCTGGACAGACACACCGACCTGGAGACAAGGTGCAGACAACCGTGGCCGGCACCCCTGCCCCTCAAACCAGCAGGTGAGACGCCAGAGCCGTGAAGATGAGCAGAGCAAATGGGTAACTCAAGGCAGAGAGAAGGAAACTAGAAGTGACAACCTAAAGCCATGCTCCTCAGGACAGGGAAAAGCACTACGCCCACACCGAAGAACACAACACGACGTAGAAGGACCACAGGACACAAACGAACAACTGGACACAAAACAGAAGAGCAGGAACTCGGTGACCCACGCCAGGAGAGAGACAAGAGAAATGCCAGGACACACCAGGGCTGCGGCCAGGTGCCTCCGGTCCCGAAGAAGCAAATGCAGACGGTGGGCGGCGGGCTCCACCCAGAACCCAGCCCAGCAGAGCCCAGACTCCCACCAGCTGGCGGGCCCATCGTCCGCCAAGTACACAACAGCACAGAACAGACTGCAAACGCAGCATGAGCCTCACAGGAAAAAGCGACGAATGCGACCCAGGACCACTCAGCCCCACCTGGCTCATGGAATGCTAACCAAAGTAATCTCAACACTATAAACAGTGACTACAAAACTGATGATCACGTGGAAAAGCTGGGGGAAATAAAAGGTAGTGAAGGCGAAGAGTTTGAGCTAAATTCTCAAGGTCAAGATAATTTTAAAAAGTCACAAATGAAGAAGAACAGTAGTTTTATGAACACTGCTTAGAAATACAGAGGTGAAGAAACGGCACTGCCCAGGATGCACCGGGGAGGGTCAGTGGGGTCAGTGAGGATGCCAGGGGCTGAGTCCAGAGCAGTAAGAGGCTGGGAGGAGAGGAGGCAGGGCCGGGGGCAGGAGGGCCCAGGTCACCTCCCAGAGGTTGAGCCTGAGGGGCAGAAAGCGCGAGGGAGGGGGCAGGTAGGGGTATGCGACAGCCTGGGGGCCATGTCTGGGGGGAGGGGCTGCCTTCCACCGCCCTCTGAGTGCAGCAGGTGGAGGGCCAGGCGGGCACGGGAAAAGTGCTCCAAGCCCATGACAGAGAAGCCTCGTGCGCTGGCCTGGGCCAACATGGGCCCAGACCCCAAGCCACAATCAGCTCCCCAGAGACCTGCTACTCTCACCACCCCTCTGGATATGCCCTAAGTTTGCGTGGTCACTGTCCCCAGGTCAGGACGAAGACCCCCGAGAGCCCCTCTGCCCCTGAAGCACTCCACCGTGGCGTTTGACTCAAGCGGGGTCCTCCTTACCTGGTTCCCATCATCCTTATCAGGAAACTGGATGTTCACGTCATGCTCCAAGCGGATTTGGGTGATCACTGCCCCCTTCCTCCCGATGATTTTGGGGTGATATTTGGGGTCTACAGTGACACTCAGCTTAAAACTCCTTAAAGCCTGCAGATGAGACAAGAGAGAGTGAGGGGGGTGGGGCACGTCCGCCTCGGCCCTCAGCATCGCGCGCCCACGCGCCCCTTCCATCCTCAACCTGGAAGGGATCCGTCATCACCTCTGCAACAAGAACGAGACACGGCCTTCCCGCTAGCTGCTGCGCCCCTTCCGCCATCAGCTAGTAATGAGAACCCGAGGACCTGACCACTCCACAACCACGAGCACAGATCCTTCAGAAAAGAGGGAAAGCTGCGTGCTGGTAACCGACAGGCCTGGCACAGCACACAGCAAGCCCTGGGCTCTACTACCCTAACTTGTGAAACAGAGACCTGATGAGTAAGTATATGTTCTGGGTCTTTTGGGGTAGGGGTATGAAAGCAGGCAAAAAGGAAAACCCCAAAACCAAACCAAACCAACAAAAAACCCACAAAAGGGAACAAAAGCGCTAAGGGATGTCCACAGGCAGAGGCTCAGGCAAAGCCCTGGGCAGAGAAGGGCCCCCATGGCCTGTGCCGAGGCTGAGACAGTGGGGACCACAGACTCGTGAGGTTCACGGGCCCTGCCCCATCACCAGACGCCAGGAAGGTTCCCCTCAGCAAGGAGTCCGTTACCCCCACATAAAATGTAATAAAATGTAACGGTGCTTCAAGTTTCCCGAACACCCGCCCCTGCGTGCGTCACTCGTGTAATCCTCCAAACGCCAGCCCCACAGAGAGGCAAAGCGGCTTCTCATGTCCACCCAACAGCAGGGAAACAGCACCAAGGGCGTCAGTGGGAGCCGTCTGGGACCACAGTCACATGTTGGGGGGCGAGGGGGTCTTTCCTAGCAATGGCTCCCAGCTGAACCTTCCCTGTAAGGTTGGCAAATTCTTCAGATTTACTTAAGAAATAGTTAATTAACGTGGAAGCCCTCCTTTGCCACCGTTACGTCAAGAAGAAAGGGCCACGGCCCCAACATTGCCTCTGATGAAAGCTCGCTGCACGGGGGGTCAACTGGCTCTCCCGCTGCCACCTGACTTCACTGGCTGAGGGGCAGCCCGGGAGCTGGAGGTCGGGGCCCCCCGGGTGATCCTCCCTGGCCCACGCAGCCCCGCCCGGCCCTCACCCGGTCCTCTTGCTCTGCCTGCAGCTCCTTCACCCGCTCCAGCAGCCCAGCCTTGGCCCGGTCCAAATTCGCAGCCAGGCCCGTGATGGCGATGATGTCAGACTGCAGTTCAGGTGCCGGGACGTGAATATTCACCTGTGCGGAGACGGGGACAGGCCTGATGCACGTGCAGGACAGACACGTGTCTGTCTGGTCCCCACCAGCGGGGAGCTTGGGAGCTGTGATCAGCTGTCCACCTGTCCCTTTGGCCAGGGACATAACTGCAGGCTCAGGGCAAGGCGGGTGGGACGTGAAGCCCCACTCCGAGGAATGACCTCCTGACCTGGGGGGCACCCCCCCCGACACCTGGTCTCCAGGGAAAGGACCCGCCAACAGCTGTACCTCAAACTCGTCCATCATCTTGCGGATCCCGCTTCCCTTCTGCCCGATGATGTACCGGTGAAGGTCAAAAGGCACCTCCACTTCAATGGTGACGGGAACCAGCGCCTGCAGGGCAGGGGGTGAGGTTAGGCCTGAGAGCGAAGAGCAGAGGGACCCTGTGGGCTCAGCAACAGGTCTTCATGGAGCACAGGGGACGAGCCTGTGACAATCAGACCGCTTTCTCGAACCTTCTGTGCCGTTCCACTCGGACCGAGAATGCTGCCTAGACCTTTGACTCAACAGAGGACATGGAAAAAGGATGTGGAATGCAGTCTTCAGGTCAATGCTGGCAGAGCAAACAGACCCGGGCCTATGCTCAACACGGCAGCCCCTTGCAGAAGCAAAGCAGCACAACTCCAGGGAGAGGCATCAGGGGCCCACAGAGGAGGGGAGTGGGGCTCACACAGAGGCTCACCCTGATCCCAGCCTCGCTGAGACCCTAGAGTGGGTCAGAGCAATGGGACACCACCCGGGACCACAGACTCCACTATCCCGACTGCAGCCCCGACCGTGCCCTTTACCTCGGCAAGCTGCTTGCCCCACTTGACCCGTGATACGACAGAACCCCTGTTCTGTCCACTGAGGTGGTGCTCAGCAATTACTCATCCTTGTGAGCCCCGGCAGCTGCACACCACGGAGAGTGAGTCCGAGCCCCGCCAGCTCCGCGCCCGTCCTTGGCCCCGGGCCTGCAGCCCTGCTCCTGGGCTGTGACCCAGTCCAGCACCTTCCGCAGTGCGAGCCGAGGTGCCTGGGCTCAAGTGACTAGACCCGCTCTCCCTCCCCGCCCCCACCCCGGTGCCTGCTGATGGGCCCCCAGGGATGCAGGAGTGGTGGTGGGGTTCTGAACGCACCTCGAGGGCTTCCTTGGCGGCCTCACACTTCTCCTTCCGGCCGGAGATGACGATGATGTCGCACCTCCTGGGGGAGCCGGGCTCGGCCTCCTTGCCATCCCTCCCCTCCCCCGCGTCGTCACCATTCTCCTGGACAGCAGGCTCCACACTGTGCACTAGGGACAGGGAAGGGGCAGCTCAAGCTGCTGAGCGCCCAGGCCCAGGCCGTCCTACGGGCCACCGCATGACGCTCGTCCCTGTCCAGACCCATACACTGGTCCAGCGCCTACGGGGGGTGCTGGTGGGGAGGGAAGAGTCCTGCCTGACTCCGGGAGGACGCTGTCTGGCTGGGGGAGGAGACAGACCTGCGGGAGGGGCGCGGAGCAGGGCCCACTGAGCCCGAGAGGGAAGGAGACCAGTGCCCGGATGGTCATGACAACCCAAGTGACCCGTGCTGGGCGGAGGCAGCCAGGAGGGGATGGAGAAGATGGCTGGGGAGGGGCCAGCTTCTTGTGCCAGGAAGCCAGCAAATCCAAGAGCATTGGGGGGCACGGGAGCCGGCGGCGTGGCTCCCCTGGCCCCTCTAGGATCTGGGCGTGACCGAAATAAACAACACGACATTCGTGGAGCAAGACAGAACCCAGGAGCAAATGAGCACACAGACACAACGGCCTAAAGCAATCATGACCCTGGACTGAGCTGGGGAAAGGTGTGGGCTCGGCAGGACACTTTTAAGATCAGCAGAACCTGCATGTGGACGACGAACTAGGCCGCAGTATCACGTAACACTGGATCTTCTGAGTCTGGTGAGTGATAGAAGAGAATGCTCTCATCCTTACGAAGAAGCCACTACAGGTTAAGGGTGCGTCTCAAGATTACATTTAAATAACTCAGAAAAAAACAAGCGTGCCTGTGTGTAAGTGAGGGGAGTGAATCTGGATGTATCTTTACACCATCCTGTGTAATTTTTCTTTAATGTGAAGTTTCAAAATTAGGAAGTAAACATTCAAGTGTGAAACATAAATGTGACAAATACGATTTAACTCGTTTCTACTCAAAACAGCCCATCTTCTCAGGAAACTAGGAGCTTCAACAGCCATGACAAGCTCCGTTAGAGGACAGAGGATAGAGCAATGAGAGTGCACCCTGCAGGCCACAGGGTTGCCACCAGACCCGATGGGTCAACAGGAAGAAGATGGGCAAGCAAGGAGGACACGGGATTTACAAAGTTGGGTCTGAGACACCAGCTAGATCTGTATCCCGCAGGTCACCTCCCTGACCACTGATCACCCTGCCCTGCCCCGTCCCGTCCCCGGGGGCACAAGCACAACCAGGTGACAGGCAGGACACCTGGAGCTGAAGGGCCATCCCATAAGGGCAGCCAGCCATTCAGACGGTGCCCTCCAGCCGGTCAGTGGCTGCCTCATGAGAGGGGTGCTGGCGACGGGGAGGAGGTGCTGCCGGGACGGAGCCCAGCACACGTGGCACGCAGAGGGCCCGGAAAAAGCGGCAGGCCTGCGCTCAGGGCTCCCACTGCACAGGAGGCTGCAGGTGCTTTGCTCTCCCCTGCCTTGGTCACCAGCAGCTGTGAACCTCTAGGAGATTTGAAGGGCACCTCACCACCCTGGAGCAACTAACACAGCCCACCTCTGAGAAACCAGGGAGTGACCCTGAACCTCTGGAAGCCCCCAGGACAGCCGACCATACTGGCAGTGCACCCGCGCAGGAGCCCCAGGAAGGGAGGAGCTTCACCAGGACAGCCAACAGCCACCACCACCTACCCTAAGCTGGGACCGCGTGCGCGCGCACGCGCGCACACACACACACACACTCTCTCTCTCTCCCTCTCTCTCCCTCCCCCTCATCCCTTGAGGGATGGCACCTA